>NC_057814.1:394902505-395202505 GCF_018294505.1 Triticum aestivum | reverse complement strand
CGACCGTGAGTACTGTACTGACAACTTGTCCAGTGGCCGCAATATAAAGCAGCAAAGGCCCTTTGCTGATTGGGGCAGCAAGCACCGACTGGGTGGAAAGTAGGGTTTTGAGCTCTGCAAACGCTGCATCAGCTTCGGGAGTCCACTCGAACTTATTAGATTTCTTCATCGGTCGGCAAAGAGGAAATGCCTTTTCACCGAGGCGAGAGATGAATCGACTCAAGGCGGCCAAACAACCAGTAAGCTTCTGAACGTCATGCACACGCACAGGGCGTTTCATCCGGAGTATGGCCCCAACTTTCTCTGGGTTCGCATCGATCCCTCATTCGGAAATGAGGAAACTGAGTAACTTTCCTCCTGGAACTCCAAATGTGCACTTCGATGGATTAAGCTTGATATCATACCTTCTCAGGTTGGCAAATGTTTCAGCGAGGTCAGTGAGCAGGTCGGAACCTTTACGCGACTTGACCACAATGTCATCCATATATGCTTCCACATCCCGACTGATTTGAGTGAGCAGGCACTTCTGAATCATCCTCATAAATGTGGCACTAGCATTCTTGAGACCGAACGGCATGGTGACATAACAAAACCACCCGAATGGAGTGATGAAAGCTATTTTTATCTCATCGGGTCCATACAGTCGGATCTGATGATACCCGGAATAGGCGTCTAGAAAAGACAAACGCTCACACCCCACAGTTGAGTCGACGATTTGGTCGATGCGGGGGAGAGGGAAATGATCTTTCGGGCAGGCCCGATTGATATGCTTGAAGTCAATGCACATGCAAAGTGAGTCGTCCTTCTTGGGGACCATGACAACATTGGCGAGCCACTCGGAGTGGTAAATCTCTCGGATGAACTCGGCTGCCAGGAGTCGAGCCACTTCCTCGCCAATTGCCTTTCTCTTCTGTACGGCGGACCGTCAAAGAAGTTCTTTGACTGGCTTCACTTTCGGGTCGACTCGCAAACGGTGCTCAGCCAGTCCCCTGGGTACACCCGGCATGTCAGAAGGTTTCCATGCAAAGATGTCCCAGTTCTCACGGAGGAACTGGATGAGTGCTTCTTCCTATTTGCTGTTGAGTGATGTTAAGATATGAGTAGGAGCAGCATTAAGATCGGTCGGGTGAATATGAATCGGCTTTGTTTCACCGAACGACTGAAATGCAGAATTACGTGGCAGGCTTCTTGGCTCGCAACAAATCACTCGAATCTGCATTTTTTTGATACTCTTGCATTTCAACTGCCACCATTTGTGCATCGGCAATTTTAGAACCCTTCTTGAGGCATTCCTCTGCCTTCTGCCGATTGCCAGTGACCGTGATCACTCCTTTGGGACCAGGCATTTTCAATTTGAGATACACGTAACATGGTCGAGCCATAAAACGTGCATATGCAGGCCTACCCAAAATAGCATGATAAGCACTCTGGAAATCCACTACTTCAAATGTCAACTTTTCCTTATGGTAATTCTTGGAATCGCCAAAAACCATGCCAAGAGCGATCTGGCCGAGTGATTCGGCTTTCTTTCCAGGGATAATGCCATGGAAACTCATGTTGCTTTCGCTTAGCTTGGACATCGGAATGCCGATCCCCTTCAAGGTTTCAGCATAAAGGATATTCAGGCCGCTACCACCATCCATTAGCACTTTGGTCAGACGAGTGCCGCCAACAACTGGGTCAACTACCAACGCTTGCCTCCCCGGAGTGGCAACGCGTGGAGGATGATCAGATTGGTCGAATGTGATAGCTATCTGTGACCACTTCAGGTATGTTGTCATTGCCGGAGCAACCATATTCACTTCCTGGTTTATCACTTTCAGTCGACTTTTGCTCTCAACATCAGCAAAAATCACCAGAGTGGAATTGACGTTGGGAAAACCATCATCACCTTCTTCCTTCTGCTCATCCTTGTCTGACTCCTTTTCCTTTTCATTGGGCTGCTTCTCTCGGAACTGGATCAGGAGTCGACACTGTCGAGTGGTGTGTTTAGGATAAATCAGATTACTCTCTTCATCCTTCTTGGTGTGAATGTGACATGGCAAATCCAACACATCATTTACCGCTTGATCTTTCACCTTCTTGGGGGTCCAAGGCCCCTTAGGTTTCCCTTTAAACTTTCCTTGAATCACTGCTGCAGTTTCACCAGGTCCTGCAGGCTCATCTTTACGTTTCTGTTTCCGATTGGAATTGCCTCCACCGGTGTCCTGACCGACTGGTTTGCTCTTTCCACTTCGGAGTCGATCTTCTTCTTCTCTGTTAGCGTACCGAGTGGCTATTTCCATCATCCGAGTCAGAGACATATCTCCCGTCTGACCGAATTTCAGGACCAGTTCTCGATACTTAACGCCTTCCTTGAAGGCACAAACTGCTTGATGCTGGGACACATTTTCCACTGTGTGATGCAAAGTGGTCCACCTCTGAATGTAATCCCTCAGAGTCTCATTCGGTTTTTGCACGCAATGTTGCAATTCTGTCAATCCTGCTGGCCGTTTGCAAGTACCCTCAAAAGTTCTAACAAACACTCAGGCAAGCTCCTCCCAACTGAATATACTGCCTGGGGTTAACTGAGTCAACCATGCTCTGGCCGAACCTTCCAACATCAGAGGAAGATGCTTCATGGCCACTTCATCATTGCCGCCACCAATCTGTACAGCCACTCGGTAATCCTCAAGCCAAGTGTCAGGCTTGGACTCACCAGTGAACTTGCTGACTCCAATCGCCAACCTGAAGTTGGGAGGAATCTCTGCGGCCCTGATGGCTCTGCTGAAACACTCTGGACCTGAAACATGAACTCTGCTGCCAGTCAGGTGATCTCTGTCAAGGCCCTCTCTGTGTGCTCTGTTCCTGTCGACTAGACCTTGAACAAGAATAGATCTCGCATCAAAGCCTGGCTCCCTTGGGTCGACTGGTATCCTTCGCTCACCATTGTGAGGGCGTCTGTCATCATATTGCCGAGGCACATATGATCCACTCCTTGGAGGAGGTCTGGGCACTCGACGACGGTCATCACGGCTGAGTCGGTGATCATACTGCTCGTGGTTCCGTCCCACGTGCTGATCCTACCGGTGCCCACGTCCCTCACGCCGCATGGGCGATCTTGGGCTGTGGGCCGACTGAACTGTATCTGCCATCACAAATCTGCTATGAATCCTGTTCCGCGACTAAAACATCGCTGAGTTCTGTTCTCCTGCTGCCCGGAGTAAGGCCTGGATCTGCATCAAACCCCTACCAGCCTCCGACTGGGAAGGCTGAATTGACTCCGCTATATGGGCCACAGCTGTGAGATTTTGAATTGGAGTGCGGTATACCTGGGGTTGAGGCGGAAAAGGTTGTCGTCGACTGGACTCAGGAACCCGCTGCCGAGCACGCTCGTCGAGTGCATGCTGAAGGTTCTCCAGTCGAGTGCGCTTAGCCAAATTGGCCAGGCGCGCTTCCTCCAATGCCCGAGCCTCGGAGGTTTCCCCAACGATGGGCGTGTGGAGCGCATCCATGTTGCAGTGGCGAAGCTCTTCCCTCTGCTGCGAAGAAAGGGGTTCAGGGTGGTACTCCTCGTGAACGTGTGACGGATCGCCGCCACCATCACCGCCGTCGTCGCGGCGGAAGCTAGGCGGACTACATGGTCCGTCGACCATGAAGACTTCAGCCGCAGGATCGCTGCTATCGCACTCGGATGCGGTCTCGACAGAGCCAGTCGACAGATCGAACAGGCCGTAGAGAGTTTCGTCGGGCTCGATTGCCGCGACTTGTGGGGTGGCCGACTGACAAGCCACCGCGTGTTTCACCCACCGCTGAAGTTGCGACCGACCGGATCGCTTGCACCGGCGAACGGCGGGGAGCGGGGACACCACGGGAGCCGACCGATACTGGGTCGACGGCTGCCGGAGAAGGACGCCGTGAACGCACACACAAAAGTGCGTCACCCCGTGGATGGGGAGCGTCTCGACATCAAGGGGAGCTTCCTGAAGCCAGGCGGAGTCGCCGGCAACGAAGACGAGCGCGCCGAGACGGATCTCGCGGGAATCAGAAAAATCGCAACCTCACCAAAAAGTTGCTTAGACACCCGCCCCATGGTGGGCGCCAACTGTCGTGGGTCTAAGACTGACAGTAGAATGGGGGGTAGGTATGAGGAGGCAAGATCCTAGCTATGGTGAAGTTGTACACACAAGGTTTACGAGTTCAGGCCCTTCACGGTGGAAGTAATAGCCCTACGTCTCGGTGCCCGGAGGTGGTCGCCTGGATTATATGTGTGTGGAGTTACAGGGGGTGTGAACCCTTGTCCCTGAGGAGGGGGTGGCTTATATAGAGTTTGCCAGACCCCTCCGGCCCTCAGTTACACAGGGTTTAAGGTACATAAAGAGGGGGCGTTACTGGTAATGCCAGCAATAAAGATACATGAATGACCATTAAGTCTACAAAGTAAATGCCCGACCGTTGTTGTTCAGAGCGGCTTTAGACCTTCTGGTTGTCGAGTGACTAATGCTATGGTCGAGTGACATTGAATCTTCCGAGTGGAATGCTTCTGGTCGAGTGGATGATGATATGCCTTGAATGCTTCTGACTTTAGGGTAATGTCCTTGGGGAGGGTTTCTAGGTCAGGCCTATGACCCTACCCTAGGTACATGTCGTCGTCACCACCCACCACCCACTTAATAGCCACTGTCGAGGATTTGACCGACATGCTAGATTATGCCTCCGAAGACATCGACGGTATGGACGATGATGTCGGAGACAAACAAAGCCAAGACCCGCCATTCACCGTGTACTGGACGGCTACCTCCACATATGATATGTATATGGTGGATACACCCAAAGAGGACGACGACTAAGGCAGGAAAGATCCGATCGAGGACAGGCCCGTCGAGGCGCCACCGAAACATCGACGTCAGCGGCGCCGCTCAAAATCGGGCCGCGGAAAGGAAAGCAACACCAGCACCGGAGACAACAATACTCCGGATGATGCCAAAGATCCCAAAGACCCCTCCGGGTGTGCATCCGAGCAGGATGAATGGGAGGAGGGACAAGTTAACCCCGACGAGCTAGTCGGGAATGAGGATTCGGAGGATAGTAATTATCTACCGATCTCCGAGGAGGATGTCAGCCTCGGCAACGAAGACTTTATCGTGCCAGAGGAACCCTCGAGCAAGACTGCTTTAAGCGACAGCTCATCGCAACTGCGAGGAGCCTCAAAAAGAAACAGAAACATCTTCAAGCCGAATAGGATACGCTCAACGACAGATGGACCAAAATCCTGGCGGCCGAAGAATACAACCTCGAACGCCCAACAAAGAGCTACCCGAAGCTCAGGCTACTACCACAATATGACGACGAGGCCCTTGAGCCAATACCGCCAAGGTATAATCCTGTTGACGAACCCGACCACCACGCGGATGGGACAGGGTGGCTACTTACACCGAACACCAGCCCGCACCACCACGCCGTCGAGGCAAGGAGGTAGCGGCTCCGGGCTACACCTACGACCTACGCCAGGACCTAGACAATAGAGCCGGTCAGACCAGATCAATATATCGATCAAGGGGGCGTGCTCCGATGCGAGAGGACGGCCATCAGGCCCGGCGCGATAAGCATAATCTCACCCAGGCTGAAAACTGAACACGGATGTCGCCCGGACTCCGTCATGAGGTCGCCCGATACAGAGGTGCCGCACACCCCTTATGCTTCACCGATGAAGTAATGCAACACCAGTTCCAAGAAGGGTTTAAACCCATGAACATCGAATTATATGATGGAATGACAGATCCCGAAGTATGGATTGAAGATTTTCTTCTCCATATCCACATGGCTCGCGGTGACGATCTCCACGCCATCAAGTACCTCCCACTAAAACTAAAGGGACCATCACGGCACTGGTTAAACAGCCTCCTAGAGAACTCGATTGGTAGCTGGGAAGATCTGGAGGATGCCTTTAGAGACAACTTCCAAGGTACCTATATTCGGCCTCCGGACGCCGATGACCTTAGTCATATAGTCCAGCAACCCGAAGAGTCAGCCCGCAAACTCTGGACTAGGTTCTTAATTAAAAAGAATCAAATCGCCGATTGTCCGGACGCCGAAACCCTCGCAGCCTTTAAACATAGCGTCCGTGACGAATGGCCCGCCCGACACCTCCGCCAAGAAAAACCAAAGTCCATGGCAGCCCTTACCGCACTCATGACCCGCTTTTGCGCGGGAGAAGACAGTTGGTTGGCTCGTAGAAGCAACAGTACCAGCAACCCTGAATGAGTGTTCTCAGTCATCCACCTGCACCTGGACAGAAAGACCCTATGAAGCTTTACTGTTCCCTGGGATTGGCTTTGGGCCTTTCCTGTGCAGCTTAGGTGGAAGGCGAAGAAGGCCCCCTTCCGGGGGGGCCCGAGCCATCAGTGAGATACCACTCTGGAAGAGCAGGCCCAGTTACTCTCTTGCCCGAACTTATGCGAAGTAAAAATTTATCGAATTCGATCAGCACTATAAAAAAATCCAACACCCATGAATTCACATCTTCAGTGTTGCCGATGATGTGCAACATAGCATAGAACTGAAGAATTTGCTCTTCATTCCAGTCACAAATGTCGGTGCAGAAATTGAGCAGCCCAGCGTCATGAAGAACACTGAGGACTGGGGTGAAGCAAGGCAACGATTCCATATCCACATGAGGAATATGCTCATGGTCAAAGATCTTGTCTTTATCGAATAGCAGTGAAGAATAGAAATTCATTTGACTTGCGGTCCAGAAGCGCTTCCGTCGAAGATGAGCAGAGTCATAGGGGTTGAAATCAGTGAAGAATACGTGATCATGGAAGAAATCGTCAGCTTTGAACTTTTGTTTCTTTGAGAAGGGATTCTTCGGCTTGGGCTGAGGAGTATCAGTCAGAATCTTCACAGCCTCTTCAACCAAAGTCTTAGGATCCACAGGCTGAGGAATTTCAGGTGCAATGTCATCGGTAGCAGCTTGGGTCTCCATTTCATCAACAACATTCACATCACTAGTGGCTGGAACTACTTCAGGAATGGAAAGCAGAGAAGCTTGAGGTTCTTCAGAGCCCGTGTGCATTTCTTCGGTCTGAACCGGGGACTGAGGAATTTGTTGCAGAGGAGTGAACAATGGTGAATTGGGGTGATGAATTTCCCAGTAGTCATCATTCAGAATAGGAGTGGAACACGCAATGTCCACGTCTTCATCTTCTTCATCAATTTCCTCAACGCCTACCTCTTGAGCTGTGAACTGAGGCATGGGCGATGATGAAGGAAAGATGCCCTAGAGGCAATAATAAAGTTATTATTTATTTCCTTATATCATGATAAATGTTTATTATTCATGTTAGAATTGTATTAACCGGAAACTTAGTACATGTGTGAATACATAGACAAACAAAGTGTCACTAGTATGCCTCTACTTGACTAGCTCGTTGAATCAAAGAAGGTTAAGTTTCCTAGCCATAGACATGAGTTGTCATTTGATTAACGGGATCACATCATTAGAGAATGATGTGATTGACTTGACCCATTCCGTTAGCTTAGCACTTGACCGTTTAGTATGTTGCTATTGCTTTCTTCATGACTTATACATGTTCCTATGACTATGAGATTATGCAACTCCCGAATACCGGAGGAACACTTTGTGTGCTACCAAACGTCACAACGTAACTGGGTGATCATAAAGGTGCTCCACAGGTGTCTTCGATGGTGTTTGTTGAGTTGGCATAGATCGAGATCAGGATTTGTCACTCCGATTGTCGGAGAGGTATCTCTGGGCCCTCTCGGTAATGCACATCACTATAAGCCTTGCAAGAAATGTGACTAATGAGTTAGTCATGGGATGATGCATTACGGAACAAGTAAAGAGACTTGCCAGTAACGAGATTGAACTAGGTGTTGAGATACCGATGATCGAATCTCGGGCAAGTAACATACCGATGACAAAGGGAACAACGTATGTTGTTATGCGGTTTGACCGATAGAGATCTTCGTAGAATATGTGGGAGCCAATATGAGCATCCATGTTCCGCTATCGGTTATTGACCGGAGACGTGTCTCGGTCATGTCCACATAGTTCTCGAACCCGTAGGGTCCGCACGCTTAACATTCGGTGACGATCGGTATTATGAGTTTATGTGATTTGATATACCGAAGGTAGTTCGGAGTCCAAGATGAGATCGGGGACATGACGAGGATTCTCGAAATGGTCGAGACGTAAAGATCGATATATTGAAAGGCTATATTCGGACATCGGAAAGGTTCCGAGTGATTCGGGTATTTTTCGGAGTACCGGGGAGTTATGGGAATTCGTCCAGGGAGTCAATGGGCCTTAATGGGACTTAGTGGGAAGGAGAGGCAGCAGCCAGGAGGTGGAGCGCCCCCCTCCCAAGCCCAGTCTGAATTGGATAAGGGGTTTGGGGCGCGGCCCCCCTCTCCCTTCCTTCTCCCCTCCCCCTCCTTTCCCCCTTCTCCTAGTTAGACTAGGAAAGGAGGAAACCTACTCCTACTAGGCGTAGGAATCCTACTCCCTTGGCGCGCCCCTCCTAGGGCCGGTCTCCTCCTCCCTCCCTCCTTTATATACGTGGCGAGGGAGCACCCCATAGACAAAACAATTGATCATTGATCTTTTAGCCGTGTGTGGTGCCCCCCTCCACCATAATCCACTTCGGTCATATCGTAGCGGTGCTTAGGCGAAGCCCTGCGTCGGTAGCATCATCATCACCGTCATCACGCCTGTCGGCGTTCTGGGAACGGGGGTCCCCAGACTTGCCTGCCTGCGGCCCACGGCGTGGCTGTGCTGCAGGCCTGTACGGCCCATCTTCGTCAACAAGGCCTTCAAGACCCTCGCGAGGGGCCAAGCCTCGTGAGGCGGACGACACAAGACCTCCTCAGGAGCAGCCCCACCAGGCTGCCTCGCGAGGAGCGGAGAAATCAAGGCAGGGCAAACCTCGCGAGGCTCTCGTGATGTGAGCCATGACGATCAAGATCAGGCGGGTGCCAGCGCGCGCAGCGTCCCTGATTCCTCTTTGGTGCTAAGGAGGCAAGCGCAGGCGCGGAGTATCGAGGCATCAAGCAAAGGTTTCCATATCAGTGCAACGAGACCAAGACCAGCAGGACGGTAGGACGGAGGTCACCATGGAGCCTAAGACGGCATCACCACCAGAGCCTTTCGCAGGCGAAGACCGCTTTTGTCAGGATAAGCTGTACTAGCTGTCCCCTTTCAAATTGGCCGTTGTTGGCTCCCTTCCCGCTCAATATTTGGGAAGAGGATCAGGGCATATATAAGTAGAACTAGCCACCACAGTAGGGGGATCGATTCCACCTCCCATCCTCACATCCACAAGCTCGCAGAGCACAAGAACACCTCAACCTCAGGAGGCTGTTCTTCCCCTTGTATTGTTCAACATCAGCCCAAGAGGCAATCCACCACCACCACAATGGAGTAGGGTATTACACCACAACGGTGGCCCGAACCAGTATAAATCTTGTGTCTTTGTGTTGTGAGTTCGCCGAGTCCGTCCGCGAGATCTTAGCGAGCTAGGGCGTAGATCGGTAGGGAGGAAATCTCCGTGCGCACCCCAGTGTTTGAACCTTGAGGGTTTTGCCGGAACCCGTGATCCGACATTTGGCGCGCCAGGTAGGGGTGCGCCGGAGCCTCCTTCCAGTCGATTCGTGTCCAGTTGCTCCGTCGTCTCCATGGCGGACGCTCGCCGTGCTCGAGCTGAGCGCCAGGCTGCCCTAGCCACCCGCGTCGCACACACGCCTCCCGTCGGTGGGCCACCACGTCATTCTCCATCTCCTGCCGCCAACACCGCCACCGGCCTGGCGGGGAACGAGCAGCAAGCGTCCTCGCTGCACCCCTCGGTGCGGCGGGACGGCCGCACCGCCACTCCATCGCTGACCCCGGCCGGCTCCTCGTCCCACACTCGTCGCGCTCCCATGGACGCACGGGTCACACTCCTCATGGCGCACGAGCTCCTGCGCTACCGCCCGGTCGACGACCTCTACGAGGACTGGCTCGACCGCATCGCCGAGCTCGTCCGCGCCGCAGGGGGCTCCCCTGCGCCATCCCTCTCTCCGCCTCACCCTCCGCCAGCTACGGGCGACGTAGCTCACGGAGCACCTCCACCACCTCTGCCCCAAGACGACGCAACAGATTTGCAAGGAGTTTGCCAAAGGCTTTCTCATTCGGAAAAAAACAATTTCAAGTATATTTCCCCTGGCGCCAAGGCGCGCGGCCCCACGACGCGACCCATCACGTCCCGCGCCCGCCCGCGCGTGAAGAAAGAAGCTGTCAAGAAGTCCCTCCGCCGCAAGAGAACGCTCCGCCACTCCTCGCACCGCCGCGCCAGGATCGTCCACCGCGGCAGGACCCCGCGCCACTTGTTGTGGCAGCACGTGGGCGTAAAGATCAAGCTCCACCTCCAAGACGGGCCCCGGCGACCACGGCCGGCTGCCGCGCCTTCACCCCCGAGCTGCGAAGCGTCGCCTGGCCGGGCAAGTTCAAGCCGGATCTGCCTCCTCGCTACGACGGCACCCCCGACCCCGCAGAGTTCCTGCAGCTCTACGAGTTGAGTATCGAGGCGGCCAACGGCGACGAGAAAGTCATGGCGAACTAGTTCCCTATGGCACTCAAAGACGGCGCTCGTTCGTGGCTCCTAAACCTGCCTCCAGGCTCGATCTCCTCCTGGGACGAGATGCGCGACCGTTTTGTTGCCAACTTCCAGGGCACTCGCAACCGCACGCCAGCCGCGGGTGACCTGCGCCGCGTCAAGCAACAACCAGGGGAGACCCTCCATAAGTTCATCCAGCGCTTCAACAACATACGTCTCAAGATCCCCAAGGTGACGGATGAGGCCATCTTCTCTGTGTTCTTTGATGGCGTCCGCGACGTCAAGATGAAGGAAGAGCTCGCTATCCACGAGGAGTTGTGCACATCTTAGGAGCTGTTCAACCTGGCAACCAAGTGCGCAAGAGCTAAGGAAGGGCGCCACTCCCTCCTCGAGCTGCCGGCCGCGGACACAGAGGAGAAGAAAGCCAAGGCCAAGGACGTCAAGCGCAATGGAGCAGCCGTGCTCGCAGCGGAGCCGGACACCAAGCGAGGCATAGACCAGCCCGAGTCGTCCAAGAGCAGCCGACCGTTCTGCGCCTTCCACAACCTGAATACCCACAACACCAGCGACTGTCAAGAGCTCAGAGCCATTCATGAAGGACGCTTCGGTCGAGGCCCCGAGCGCAGCGACCGGGGCTACGACCGAGGAGGGGGACATGGTGATTGGCGCTGGGACGACTGTGGCCCGCGCCAAGAGTGGTGCGACCAGCCTCGTGAGGACCGATGGCAGGATCATCCTCGCGTGGGCGCCTGGAGGGACCAGCCTCGTGAGGATCGTCCCCAGGGCAACGCCGGTCTTCCCCCGCTGCCGCCACCACCAAGAAGGAATGACGACCACCATCAGGACAAGGAGACTGGGGGCTTCTAGGAGCCACGCGCTATCGCCTGCATCTTGGGCGAAGCCCAGGCCCCAGCCTCGCAGCGTATCTTCAAACAGTTTGCTCGTGAAGTGAATGCAGTCCTTCCCAAGCTTGAAGCCACGCGCCCGCTCAGGTGGTCCCAGTGCGCCATCACCTTTAACTCGGCAGATCAGCTCAAGTGCACAGCCACCGCTGGTGCCATCCCGATGCTTTGTTCACCAGTCATCAGCAACGTGCAAGTTACCAAGACCCTCATTGACGGCGGAGCAGGGCTCAACGTCCTGTCCATCGACACTTTCGACAACCTCCAAGTGCCATATGACCAGCTTCAGCCTACCAAGCCTTTCTCAGGAGTGACCGACGGCTCCACCACACCGATAGGGCAGATCCGCCTCCCTGTCACCTTCGGAGAACGCAAGAACTACCGCACCGAGCTCAGCGACTTCGACGTCGCGCACATCCGTCTGCCATACAACGCCATCCTTGGGTATCCAGCCCTGGCCAAGTTCATGGCGGTGACACACCACGGCTACAACGTCCTCAAGATGCCGGGAAGCGGCGAAATCATCACGGTCCCATGCGAAGAAAGAGACGCGGTGTGCTCCCTCGAGCGTGCCTTTCAAGCTGCAGCAATCGACGACCCCGACAGCCAGGGCGAGGGCCCTTCGGAGGCCATCCCCAAGAAGAAGAAGCAGTTGCGTCGTGGCGGACCTCAGGAGGGTGGCATCGCAGCTGGAACCTCGTCAGGATTAGCACCCGCTCAGGGGGCGCCTCCCTCCATCGCATAGGAAGGCACGCCCAGCGCCCTCCTCGGGCAGGGCTCGGGGGCTCTCTTCTGGAGGGCCTCAGACCTTGCCAACATCACGAGGGAGGCGCTCGGGCACCACTTGGAGGCGTGCTTCCCGGCACGTTTCCCTCAGGAAGACACAGGGCGAGGAGCGCCCACCGCTCAGGAATTCATCACCAAGACCACTCAGGAGCTGCAAGATGCAAGGGCCATGCGTGGCGACCGCCACTCACGAGGCGCAGCTCCCCATCCAGGCGAGGATGCCGGGCTGCGCATCTACATTGACGTCCCAGGGCTCAACAGGGCCGCTTCTCAGGAGATTTTCTGGCCTTCGCGTGTGGGACGCTGCGAGGGTCCGCCGCACAGCTACGTTTGCATGCCTTTCGGCCTGCCGAGCGTGTCGTCAGCCTATCAGCGCAACTGCGGTGTGTCATGGCGGCTCAGGAGGCCAGGCACCACGCCGTCCTGGCAGAGATGGAGACGGTCCTCAGGGAACCACCTGAGCCCCCAGAGCCTCCCAAGGCTCAGGGCCCCGGTGGCTCGTGAGGAGCAATCCCTTCACCGCGTACCTTCAGCTGCCCCGACAACCCTTCATCAACAGAACCAGGTGACATTTTCCAAGTTCATTCAGCTGGGAGCGCCCCTCGGGCTGCATCATCCCAGGCCACGTGGGTTCGTCCCTGTGGCGTGTATCCCTTTTTCTTCATGTCTTTAGCTTACCTTGCTGGGGGTGCCCCACGGGCTGCATCATCCCCAAGCCGCTCGGGCCTGACCCGGTGGCATGTATCTTTCTGCATTTACCCAAGCTAATCTGCCTTTCATGCGTAATCTACCTGTGATTATCACCTCCTCGATTGCCACTTGCCACGGGTCCACCCCTCTCTGATGCAATTCGCTTGCGCGTTAAAAGGGGGCTCCTGAGCATCACGACTCAGGAGCTCTTACTGGCTCTCCAGCCCTCACCCCCTGGCCTTGACCACGGCATCACGACCTGGCATACCAGCGGCGGCTGAGCTCGCTCGAGGGCCAGGACCTGAGGACGTAGAGCACTTGTACCTAACCGTCTCGCAGGAACACACAGCTATCAAAGACCCAAGACCAGGCGCAACCCGCCTTGAGGTAGGGCCTCGTGAGTCCCGCGCTAGCTCATGAGTGCCCATATACACCTCGTCTAGCCCTGCCGTGCAAGCCACGTGTTAGGGCGGGGTTGTACACGCCCCGGGGGCTCTCCTCAGAGGGAGCCCCCCTCCCACGCACAAGTGGAAGCACCATGCTCCGCGCTGGCCGTCGACACTGCCGAGGAGCGGCTATGCCCGTGCACAGGCAGAAGCACTATGCTCCGCGCTGGTGATAAACAACTGAGGGCGGCTTCACGGTCGTACAAACCTCAGGGAGCCCCAGAGCTCTGTGTCCGGCCTCACTGCAATGCCTCCCCTCGGGAGAGCCGCGCGAGGGGGCTGGGCACGGGGGCTGCGCTCGGGTCACGCCCAAGCGTACGCCACCCAACCAGGTCTCCCGGACCTGGGGGCTGTGCTCGGGTCACGCCCAAGCTCACGCCAACCCACCAGGTCTCCTGGACCTGGTCACCGCACGCCCCTCCCGAGGCCTTGGCGAGGGCAGGTATGGAGATTGTTTGCACGTCAAGGGGGACTCCTGAGCATCGTGACTCAGGAGCCTAACTAGTCACGTAGCCCCTCACTCCTTGGTCCGTCCTGGTCTCCGGTCGGCCCAACGATGGTTGAGGTATGCGCGGGGCCGGGCTCTGCCGACGTAGAACATTAATCTATCCTCGTGTACTCTCCCTATAAGCTGTTTGCGCATCAAGGGGGACTCCTGAGCATCGCGACTCAGGAGCCTAACTGGTCACGTAGCCCCTCACTTCTTGGTCCGTCCTGGTCTCCGGTCGGCCCAACGGCGGTTGAGGTATGCGCGGGGCCGGGCTCTGGCGACGCAGAACACAAAGCAGATAGGAAGAAAATTGCAAAATCTCGAAGCAAATATTACAAGACATATTGTTCTCACAATATCGAACGCAAGTTTTAACGCCTCCACGAGGCCCAATGCATGATTGCGGGAATAAAACAGGAAAGGAGCCGCAGGTCACCCCAGAACACCATCGATGCCCGTGGGTGGCACTCCTCCCTTGGTGGTGTCGCCTTCGCCTTGGTCACCGGCCAGAGCTGCAGCAGTGGTGTCGCCCCCGGTCAAGGGCGCGGAAGGAAAGCCGCGGAACTTCTTCAGCAGGGCCTCCACCTGACCTTGCACGGCTGCAGCGGCAGCTGTGCAGTGTTCATCAGCCACAGGCTCCAGCAGCTCATCAAGACGAGTGATGGGGTCGCGAAGGTGCAGGTGGCTGAAGACGCGAGTCAACACAGCTGAAAAAAGAACACGAGCCTCTGCCTCTGCCATGGGACCGACGCCCTCCACAACCTCCTCGAGCGCCTTCACCAAGAAGGGAAGCAGCTGGGCAGGGCCGTCCTCATCGGTGGCCAGCGGCCTCTCCACGCCGTTCTCGTAGAGCATCTTCAGTGCCGCGTGAGACCTCTCCTCGAGATCAGCGAAGGTCGTGCGTTCCTCAGCCAGGACCTTCGCCTTGGCGTCAAGATCGGCCTCCTTCGCCTTCGCCTCCCGCTCCAGCTCCTCCAGCCGGCTTCGCTCAGCAGCCTGCGTCTTCTCCAGCTCCTCCAGCCGGCTGCGCTCAACAGCATGCGTCTTCTCCAGCTCCTCCAACTCGGCATCACGGTTCTTGATGGCGTCCTCCCGGGCCCTCATCTCCTCCTCCTTCACCTGGCGGCCGCGTGCTTCTTCCGCATGTTGGTCGCGCAGACGCTTCAGCTCGTCCTCCAGCTCTTGGCAGCGGCCGCGGGCAGCCTCGGCGTCCTTCAGCACCGCGTCGCGATCAGCCGCGGCTTTGACGGCGCTCTGCTTCTCCTTCTTGGAGGATGCCGCGGCCTGGTTCAGCGTCGCTCGAACCGCCGAGTCAGAGTGAAGCCAGCCGGAGGCCAGTTCCAGGCGCCCGGCTACCAGGCGCGGGTCAGCGCCCAGAAGATCTTCCTGCAGCTGAGCCATCTCTGAAAGAACGTGCTCCAGGGCGGTGGAGGAAGCAGAAGAACCTGGGAGTAGTGGCGCGGCAGAAGGAGGAATCGACGTCGTCACCAAAGCCTGGGAGATCAAGGGCTCCTGAGCCTTTGGGACCTCATCAGCCAAGCCAGGCGCCGACACTTTCGGAGCCAGTGGGGCCACGGGGGCTGACTCCTCCCGACGATGCTCCTCTTGGCCTCGCGAGGGCGACCAGGCTGGGGAAGTGCGAGTGCTGCCGTCTTCTTTCTCCGAGGGGGGCGCGGCCGCTGTATCCTCCTTCCTTCTCTTCGCCGAAGGCGTTGGCCTGATCAACCAAGGGTGAACGTCAGGAAATAGCAAGTACGAGCAGGGACTTGTCAAGTCGAGCAGTTGTTGAGGCAGTGTGGGGAAGCGGAGACGCCCACGTCCAATCAACCGCCACGCGTCGACCAAGGCCGCAGGCTTTTGGGGCCCGCGGTGCTCCGCGCTTGACCTTTGGCTTCGCCTCGAAGCCAAGCCCGAGCGCGCCTTGGGCCCGGGGGCTACTGTCGGCGTTCTGGGAACGGGGGTCCCCAGACTTGCCTGCCTGCGGCCTACGGCGTGGCTGTGCTGCAGGCCTGTATGGCCCATCTTCATCAACAAGGCCTTCAAGACCCTCCCGAGGGGCCAAGCCTCGCGAGGCAGATGACGCAAGACCTCCTCAGGAGCGGCCCCACCAGGCTGCCTCGCGAGGAGCGGAGAAATGAAGGCAAGGCAAACCTCGCGAGGCTCTCGTGACTTGAGCCATGACGATCAAGATCAGGCGGGCGCCAGGCGGGCACCAGCGTGCGCAGCGTCCCTGTTTCCTCTTTGGTGCTAAGGAGGCAAGCGCATGCGCGGAGTACCGAGGCATCAAGCAAAGGTTTCCATATCAGTGCAACGAGACCAAGACCAGCAGGACGGCAGGACGGAGGTCACCATGGAGCCCAAGACGGCGTCACCACCAGAGCCTTTCGCAGGCGAAGACCGCTTTTGTCAGGATAAGCTGTACTAGCTGTCCCCTTTCAAATTGGCCGTTGTTGGCTCCCTTCCCGCTCAATATATGGGAAGAGGACCAGGGCCTATATAAGTAGAACTAGCCACCACAGTAGGGGGGGTCGATTCCACCTCCCATCCTCACATCCACAAGCTCACAGAGCACAAGAACACCTCAACCTCAGGAGGCTGTTCTTCCCCTTGTATTGTTCATCATCAGCCCAAGAGGCAATCCACCACCACCATACTGGAGTGGGGTATTACACCACAACGGTGGCCCGAACCAGTATAAATCTTGTGTGTTTGTGTTGTGAGTTCGTCGAGTTCGTCCGCGAGATCTTAGCGAGCTAGGGCGTAGATCGGTAGGGAGGAAATCTCCGCGCGCACCCCAGTGTTCGAACCTTGAGGGTTTTTCCAGAACCCGTGATCCGACAACGCCGTCGTGCTGACGGAACTCTCCCTCAAAGCTCTGCTGGATCGGAGTTTGTGGGACGTCATCAAGCTGAACGTATGCTGAACTCGGAGGTGCCGTATGTTCAGTACTTGGATCGGTCGGATCGTGAAGACGTACGACTACATCAACCACGTTGTTCTAACCCTTCCGCTTTCGGTCTATGAGTGTACGTGGACAACACTCTCCCCTCTCGTTTCTATGCATCACCATGATCTTGCGTGTGCATAGGAATTTTTTTGAAATTACTACATTCCCTAACAGTGGCATTCGAGCCAGGTTTATGCGTAGATGTTATATGCACGAGTAGAACACAAGTGAGTTGTGGGAGATACAAGTCATACTGCTTACCAGCATGTCATACTTTCGTTCGGCGGTATTGTTGGATGAAGCGGCCCGGACCGACATTACGCGTACGCTTACGCGAGACTGGTTCTACCGACGTGCTTTGCACATAGGTGGCTGGCGGTTGTCAGTTTCTCCAACTTTAGTTGAACCGAGTGTGGCTACGCCCGGTCCTTGAGAAGGTTAAAACAGCACTAACTTGATGAACTATCGTTGTGGTTTTGAGGCGTAGGTAAGAACGGTTCTTGCTCAGCCCGTAGCAGCCACGTAAAACTTGCAACAACAAAGTAGAGGACGTCTAACTTGTTTTTGCAGGGCATGTTGTGATGTGATATGGTCAAGACATGATGTTAAATTTTATTGTATGAGATGATCATGTTTTGTAACTGAGTTATCGGCAACTGGCAGGAGCCATATGGTTGTCGCTTTATTGTATGAAATGCAATCGCCATGTAATTGCTTTACTTTATCACTAAGCGGTAGCGATAGTCGTAGAAGCAATAGTTGGCGAGACGAAAACGATGCTACGATGCAGATCAAGGAGTCGCGCCGGTGACGATGGTGATCATGACGGTGCTTTGGAGATGGAGATCAAAGGCACAGGATGATGATGGCCATATCATATCACTTATATTGATTGCATGTGATGTTTATCTTTTATGCATCTTATTTTGCTTAGATCGACGGTAGCATTATAAGACGATCTCTCACTAAATTTCAAGGTACAAATGTTCTCCCTGAGTATGCACCGTTGCGAAAGTTCGTCGTGCCGAGGCACCACGTGATGATCGGGTGTGATAAGCTCTTCGTTCACATACAACAGGTGCAAGCCAGTTCTGTACACGCAGAATATTCGGGTTAAACTTGAGGAGCCTAGCATATGCAGATATGGCCTCGGAACACTGGAGACCGAAAGGTCGAGCGTGAATCATATAGTAGATATGATCAACATAGTGATGTTCACCATTGAAAACTACTCCATCTCACGAGATGATCGGACATGGTTTAGTTGATATGGATCACGTGATCACTTAGATGATTAGAGGGATGTCTATCTAAGTGGGAGTTCTTAAGTAATATGATTAATTGAACTTTAAATTTATCATGAACTTAGTCCTGGTAGTATTAGCATGTCTATGTTGTAGATCAATGGCTCGCGTTTAGCTCCCCTGTTTTATTTTTGATATGTTCCTAGAGAAAACTAAGTTGAAAGATGTTAGTAGCAATGATGCGGATTGGATCCGTGATCTAAGGATTATCCTCATTGCTGCACAGAAGAATTATGTCCTTGATGCACCGCTAGGTGACAGACCGATTGCAGGAGCAAATGCAGATGTTATGAACGTTTGGCAAGCTCGATATGATGACTA
This sequence comes from Triticum aestivum, assembly GCF_018294505.1. Taxonomy (NCBI): domain Eukaryota; kingdom Viridiplantae; phylum Streptophyta; class Magnoliopsida; order Poales; family Poaceae; genus Triticum; species Triticum aestivum. The sequence goes on along the minus strand of NC_057814.1, from coordinate 395,184,027 downwards.
CTTGATAGTTTAGTGCACCATGCTTTACGGCTTAAAATCGAGGCTTCAAAGACGTTTTTGAAACGCCACGGAGCATATGAGATGTTCCAAGAGTTGAAATTAGTATTTCAGACTCATGCCCATGTCGAAAGGTATGAGACCTTTGACAAGTACTTTGCCTACAAGATGGAGGAGAATAGGTCAGCTAGTGAGCATGTGCTTAGAATGTCTGAGTACTACAATCACTTGAATCAAGTGGGAGTTAATCTTCCAGATAAGATAGTGATTGACAGAGTTCTCTAGTCACTGTCACCAAGTTACTTGAACTTCGTGATGAACTATAATATGCAAGGGATAACGGAAACGATTCCCAAGCTCTTCGTGATGCTGAAATCGACGAAGGTAGAAATCAAGAAAAGCATCAAGTGTTGATGACAAGACCACTAGTTTCAAGAAAAGGGCAAAGGGAAGAAGGGGAACTTCAAGAAGAACGGCAAGCAAGTTGCTGCTCAAGTGAAGAAGCCCAGGTCTGGACCTAAACCTGAGACTATGTGCTTCTACTGCAAAGGGACTGGCCACTGGAAGCATAACTGCCCCAAGTATTTGGCGGATAAGAAGGATGGCAAAGTGAACAAAGGTATATTTGATATACATGTTATTGATGTGTACTTTACTAGTGTTTATAGCAACCCCTCGGCAGTTGATACTAGTTCAGTTGCTAAGAGTAGTAACACGAAACGGGAGTTGCAGAATGAACAGAAACTAGTTAAGGGCAAGGTGACGATGTGTGTTGGAAGTAGTTCCAAGAATGATATGATCATCATCGCACACTCCCTATACTTTCGGGATTAGTGTTGAACCTAAATAAGTGTTATTTGGTGTTTGCGTTGAGCATGAATATGATTTGATCATGTTTATTGCAATACGGTTACTCATTTAAGTTAGAGAATAATTGTTGTTCTGTTTACATGAATAAAACCTTCTATGGTCATACACCCAATGAAAATGGTTTGTTGGATCTCGATCGTAGTGATACACATATTCATAATATTGAAGCCAAAAGATGCAAAGTTAATAATGATAGTGCAACTTATTTGTGGCACTGTCGTTTAGGTCATATTGGTGTAAAGCGCATGAAGAAACTCCATGCTGATGGTATTTTGGAATCACTTGATTATGAATCACTTGATGCTTGCGAACCATGCCTTATGGGCAAGATGACTAAGACTCCGTTCTCTGGAACAATGGAGCGAGCAACTGACTTATTGGAAATAATACATACTGATGTATGCGATCCGATGAGTGTTGAGGCTCAAGGCGGATATCGTTATTTTCTGACCTTCACAGATGATATGGGTATATCTACTTGATGAAACATAAGTCTGAAACATTTGAAAAAGTTCATATAATTTCAGAGTGAAGTTGAAAATCATCGTAACAAGAAAATAAAGTTTCTACGATCTGATCATGGAGGAGAATATTTGAGTTACGAGTTTGGTCTTCATTTGAAACAATGCGGAATAGTTTCGCAACTCACGCCAGCTGGAACACCACAGCGTAATTGTGTGTCCGAACATCGTAATAATACTTTATTAGATATGGTGCAATCTATGATGTCTCTTACCTATTTACCACTATCATTTTGGGGTTATGCATTAGAGACAACTGCATTCACGTTAAATAGGGCACCATCTAAATGCGTTGAGACGACACCATATGAACTGTGGTCTGGCAAGAAACCAAAGTTGTCGTTTCTTAAAGTTTGGGATTGCGATGCTTATGTGAAAAAGTTTCATCCTGATAAGCTCAAACCCAAAGCAGAGAATGGTGTCTTCATAGGATACCCAAAGGAGACAGTTGGGTACTCCTTCTATCACAGATCCGAAGGCAAGACATTCTTTGCTAAGAATGGATCCTTTCTAGAGAAGGAGTTTCTCTCGAAAGAAGTGAGTGGGAGGAAAGTAGAACTTGATGAGGTAATTGTACTGAGGGAGTCCTGGACTAAGGGGTCCTCGGGCGTCCGGCCTGTTATCCATAGGCCGGACTGATGGGTTGTGAAGACATGAAGGCCGAAGACTGTACCCATGTCCGGATTGGGATCTACTTGGCGTGGAGGGCAAGCTTGGCGACCGACTATGAAGATTCCTTCTTATGTAACCGACTCCATGTAACCCTAGATTCTCCCCTCCCCCCCCGGTGTCTATATAAACCGGAGGGGTTAGTTCGGAAAATTTATTCATTACCAGTCATATAGGCTAGGCTTCTAGGGTTTAGCCATTACGATCTCGTGGTAGATCAACTCTTGTAATACTCATATTCATAAAGATCAATCAAGCAGGAAGTAGGGTATTACCTCCATAGAGAGGGCCCGAACCTGGGTAAACATCGTGTCCCCCGTCTCCTGTTACCATCGATCCTAGACGCACAGTTCGGGACCCCCTACCCGAGATCCACCGGTTTTGACTCCGACATTGGTGCTTTCATTGAGAGTTCCACTGTGCCGTCGACGAAAGGTTTGATGGCCCCTTCGACCGTCTATAGTGACGCTGTCCAAGGAGAAATCTTCCTCCCCGGACAGATTTTCATGTCCGGCGGCCTCGCACTGCGGGCCAACTCGCTTGGCCATCTGGAGCAGGTCGATGGCTACGCCCCTGGTCATCAGGTCAGATTTGGAAGCTTGAAAAACATCGCGGATATCCGTGGAGACTTGATCTTCAACGGATTTGAGACCGCGGCGATCGCTCCCCCTCGCTCCGATAAACATGACTTAAATCTGTCATCGGATCACATCCAGGAGATGATTCCTGTCACTGCAACGGCCTTAACACCAGAGCATGTTGCGCCATCCGAAACCATGGAGTCCGCAGCGTTGGAGCCGCGCACGGACTCGACACCCTGCAATTTTTGCATCAACGGAACTTCGGACTCGTCTCCGGCTATAAGTTCCGGACCATGTACGCCTACGGACACCGAGCTAGATCGGTTATCGATCTTCAAATTCAGCACCGCAGACGTTTTCCAGCACTCACCTTTGGGCGATGTCCTGAAATCTTTAAAGAATTTCTCCTTAGAGAAGGACTCACAGCCGAACTATATTCGGTTCGAGCTAGAGGCCGATGATGGGGAATTTCGTTTCGCCACCCACTTCATAGCCACTGTCGACGACTTAACCGATGTGCTTGATTATGACTCCGAAGACATCGACGGTATGGACGACGATGCCGACAAGGAGCAAGGCCAAGACCCACCATTCACTGGACGTTGGACGGCCACCTCTTCATACGATGTGTACATGGTTGAAACACCTAAAAAAGCTAGCGACGACGATAAAGAAGACCCAGTTGCGAATAAACCTTCTGAGACACAGTCCAAGCGCCGGCGTCCTAAACGCCGTTCTAAGCCCCGTTGCTCAAAAACGGCAACACTGGCACCGGAGAAAATAGTACTCTGGGCGACGCCGAAAACAATGAAGACCCCGTCCGGGCTGCATCCGAACAGGAGGAACAAGACAACGGGCAAGATAACCGTGATAAACAGGCCATGCCCAATGACCCAGACGGTGATAGTTATCGTCCAGTCTCCGAGGATGATGAGAGCCTCGGAAATGAGGACTTCGTCATGCCTGAGGCACCCCTCGAGCAGGAGCGCTTCAAGCGCCAGCTCATACCACTACAAGAAGCCTGAAGAAGAAGCAACAACAGCTCCAAGCTGATCAAGACCTGCTCATTGATAGGTGGACTGATGTCCTGGCAGCCGAAGAATACGGCCTCGAGCGCCCAGCCAAGAGTTACCCAAAGCGCAGACTGCTACCTTAGTTCGATGAGGAGGCACCAGATCGTATACCTCCCTCGCGCAATGCGGACCGACCACCATGTGGTCGGGATAGTGCGGCAGACCGACCACCCCACGGTCGGGATAAAACGGCAACTCAGGCTGAACAACAGCCCGCCCCACCACCTCGCAAAAACAGGGACAGAACAGCTCGGGACCATACATACGACCTTCGACAGGACCTGGACACCCTCTCTACTTCACAGATGAGGTGTTGGATCACGAATTCCCCGAGGGGTTCAAGACCGTCAATATGGAATCATACGACGGAACAACCGATCCCACAGTGTGGATCGAAGATTTTATTCTCCACATCCATATGGCCCGAGGAGATGACCTCCACGCTATCAGGTACCTCCCATTAAAGCTCAAAGGACCAGCTCGACACTGGCTAAACAGCCTGCCTGAAAATTCCATCGGCAGCTGGGAGGACTTGGAAGAAGCTTTTCTTGACAACTTCCAAGGCACTTATGTCCGGCCACCTAACGCTGATGACTTAAGTCACATAGTTCAACAACCTAGAGAGTCCGCCAGAAAATTCTGGACTAGGTTCCTAAGCAAAAAGAACCAAATCGTCGACTGTCTGGATGCCGAAGCCCTAGCGGCCTTTAAACATAGCATCCATGACGAATGGCTCGCCCGCCACCTCGGCCAACAAAAGCCAAAGTCCATGGCAGCCCTCACGGCACTTATGACCCGCTTTTGCGCGGGAGAGGATAGTTGGCTGGCTCGCAGTACAAACACAGCCAACAAAGCAAGCCCCTCCGAGGCCAAAAACAGCACCGGCAAGCTTCGGCGCAACAGACACAAACGCCGGAGCAATGGCGATAACACCGATGACACTACAGTTCATGCCGGATTCAGTGGCTCCAAGTCCGGCCAGCGAAAGAAGCCCTATAAAAGGAATGGCGGAGGACCATCCAGCTTGGACCGCATACTCGATCGTCCGTGCCAAATACATGGCACCCCAGACAAACCGGCCAACCATACTAACATAGATTGTCGGGTCTTTAAGCAAGCCAGCAAGGTAAATAGCGGAAACAAGGAAGGGGAATCGCAGAGCGAGGTTGATGACGAGGAGCCCCGGCAGCTGAACACTGGGAGGCAGAAGAAATTCCCGCCTCAAGTCAAAACGGTGAACATGATATATGCTACACACATCCCCAAAAGGGAGCGCAAACGTGCACTCAGGGACGTCTATGCGGTAGAGCCAGTCGCCCCAAAATTCAACCCATGGTCGTCATTCCCGATCACCTTTGATCGTTGTAATCATCCAACTAGCATCCGTCATGGCGGTTTGGCCGCATTGGTACTCGACCCAATCATCGACGGATTTCACATGACACGAGTCCTAATGGACGGTGGTAGCAGCCTCAACCTGCTCTATCAGGATACAGTACGCAAAATGGGCATTAATCCCTCACGAATCAAGCCCACGATAACCACCTTTAAAGGAGTTATACCAAGCGTAGAGGCCCATTGTACGGGCTCGATCATGCTGGAGGTGGTCTTCGGTTCCCCGGATAACTTCCGAAGTGAAGAGCTAATCTTCGATATCGTCCCCTTCCGCAGCGGCTACCACGCACTGCTCGGACGAACCGTGTTTGCTAGATTCAACGCGGTGCCACATTATGCTTATCTCAAGCTCAAGATGCTCGGTCCACGCGGCGTCATTACAGTAAATGGAAACACAGAACGTTCCCTCCATACAGAGGAGCATACCGCAGCCCTTGCAGCAGAAGTACAGAGCGGCCTTCTGAAGTGGCACCATAATCCGGCCGCCGAGACCCCGGACATCGTTAAGAAGGTCTGGACTACACTGCAATAGGGCAGCTCGGTTCTTCAAGAGCTGAATTAGTAAATTAGGCCTCCGTCCCAGCCCCGATGAGGAAGGGCATCCGTACCACACGTACATAACTACGCACTCAAAACCCCATGGGTACCGACGGAGGCATAACTCGCTCGCGATCCACAGTGCGGCTTGACCGACCCTGGGATTCGCACACCTTTAATTTTTCTTTTTATTACGGGTTTTTTCTCTTTTCGAGGTCTATGCGGACGACCCGCTTGCAGAACACACCAAGGAGGCAAGGAGCTCTGGCATACAAGGGAATCCCCAGGTGATCTCTACTAAACGATTGCCATACTTGTTTTACATACCCGCACGCAGCTCGCCCTTGGTTGCGGCATGTTAAATAGCTTTACTTGCTTATCGCATTGCTTGCACAAAGTACGCCTCGACGTACTAATTACATCACAATGGTGAATAAATGGTGGCATCAGCTTATTACTTAATTCTCCTGTTTCCTCACCTTTGTATATATAACTTATTGCACACGTACACCATGGTAAGTATTACTACGCCAGGGGCTTCATTACACCCCGCATTACGGCAATAAAAGTCCGAACACTTTTCCAGTATAGTTCGGCACCCCGAACTTATAGCATTATATGCATCAGCTCCGAATCATGTCTATGGTCAATAGTTGGGTTGCCCGGCTCCTGTGCTTACTACCTTACGTTCCGCTATATCAGCTAGGGTAGTAACGGGAGAACTACTGCGATTGTGTCCCGGTTCTTCCGGACGAGCACCTCAGTAGAGAAAGCCAAAAACTGACTGTCATGATGCGGCGAGAGCTGGTCAGCTGTTCGAGAGGTTCCAAATCGTTAGAGATCTTTTCCGCTTCTTGCGAAGAATCGGTTCCTCCGATTAGGCGTGTACAATGACCCTAGTTCGGCCTTCCGAATACCAGGGGCTTCGCCAACTTTTTTAATTGTCAAACTCCTATGGCTAAGTGAGGGAGGTAAAGGCCGCATAGTCTGATTGCCTTGTTCATTGCGCTAAACACCTCTTTTAAGGACCAGAATGTGGAGTAAAGAGTGTTTAGATTTATCCCGAACACCCCTGTATTACCTATGTGGGGGCAGAAGCCGACGACTGGTCAACCCTCAGATTTCATAAACGGCTGCACAGGAGGTAAAATGTAAATCGCAAGCATTATAATACATAACATCATTGTTCCATATTACAGGACAGGATAATACAAATGTTCTCATGGGAATATGACATCCTTCGAACATTGCTCCGCCACAAGGCGAGACCCCTCCAGGATACCATCAAAATAGAGCTCGGGTCGACGATGCTCCTTGCCCTCCAGCGGCCCCTCAGTCATCAGCTTCTTGGCATCCATCTTTGCCCAATGCGTCTTGACGCGGGCAAATGCCATACACGCACCTTCAATACTGGTCGACCGCTTCACGGCTTCGAGCCGCGGACAGGCACTTACAAGCCGCTTAACAAGTCTGAAGTAGCTGCTACGTATAGGCTCGGCAGGCCACAGACGGACTATCAGGTCCTTCATGGCTAGCTCTGCCGACCTGTGCAGCTCGACCAACTGCTTTAGCTGGTCGCTGAAGGGCACCAGATGTTCGGGTCCAAGATATTGGGACTAGAATAGCTTCTCCATAGACATCCCTTCTTTGGCTCTATAATGCTCGGCAGCGTCTGATATACTGCGCGGCAGATCCGTAAACGCCCCTGGAAAACCCAAATTCGGATAACTACAAGGAACGTTTCTTCTACATACTTGTTTTGCAAGGTGAAAGACTTACCCGCCGCAATCTTCTTGGCCGCCTGAATTTCCTGGAGGGCATTCTGGGCTTCAGCTCGTGCATCCTGTGCGCTCTGGCAAGCCTTCGCCAGTTCGGACTCTTGCGCCTTACAATCGCGCTCCAAGGACTCAAATCTCTCGATCGTGCCCTGGAGCTATTGATGCGCCTCGCCAACCCGGGCCTCGTGCTTCTCGCGCACAGCGCGTTCCTTGGCCGCTTTGTCCTCGGCCTCGGCCAACGCCTTCTTGAGGGCTGCCACCTCGGTCATGGCCCCTAATAAAGTTGATGACACCTTAGTCCGAGCGGAATATTCATTTTTTCTTAAAATGTACCCGCATGTTACTTCATACCTTGGCTATCCTCCAGCTGCTTCTTCACGAGGCCGACCTCCTCCTCGGCCCGCTCCAGTTTCCGCTTCAGTCCGGAGACCTCCGCAGCATGAGCGATGGCAGCCTGCAGCGATACCTGCTTATTCACATAGACAACTTATGTTAGACTCCTGCGATATTTCTTCTTGATCCTCTGTTCGGCTTTTTCTTCCCGAACACCAAACAGAGCATCAGGGGCTACTGTCTATACTGTGATATTCTTCCTACAAACACATTACTTTACCTCAAAGCCCGATAGAAGGCTAGTGCAGGATTCAGTCAGTCCACTTTTGACGAACTGAACCTTCTCTATTACCGTGCCCATAAGGGCGCGGTGTTCATCCACAATAGAGGCGCCTCGTAGCGCCTCCAGCAGATTATCCGGTGCCTCTGGTTGGACAGAGGTCACCGGCGGAACAGACACATTCCCTCCTTTTGGGGAATGCCGTTCGCTGGACTCCGGAGCTGCTTAGATCTCCGGAATGGTATCCGGCTCAGGTCCGAAGGGAACTCGGCCCCCGTCACCAGTCCTCATAGTGGCTTTTTCCCCCATGTGTCCGGTGACTGAGGAATCGTCCTGGGGTGCCACCAGGACGATCTCCGGAAGCTCCCCCCGGTCGGGGAAGGTCTTTTGCGACACCACCTCGTCATCACCCTTGGGAGAGATGGAATGCGCAGGTGGCGGAGACATGCTAGCCATCTCCTTTGAGTCTAGCGATCCCTCTGTCGAGGATCGCGGGGAGCCATCGCGTGCCAGACTGCAATGATAAGGTTTGAGATATATCAATATTACAAAACCAGGAAAGCCAGACATTTTCGGATTCTGGTACTTACGAAGCGGCCCGAGGCTTGGTCCGGCGAGGTCGCTCCGGACTGCTATCAACATCCCACGCGAGGTTATCCGCGAGGGATCCTTTAACCCTCTTAGACGCTTTCGCCTCTGGGCTTGTGGGGGCCACTCTCTTCTTCCTCCCCACTTTAGGTGGGGGGTCGTTTTCTTCTTCCTCTTCGTCGTCGTCATCAGCAGACGAAGAGGAAGTCTCGCTTTTGGATGTCACGTCTGGAGTGCCTTTTCGGCGAGGGCCCTTCTTGGCCCCTTTGGCCGCCTTCTCTGGCACCTCATAAGGTGCAGGGAAAAGCATTTTTGTCAGTAATGGGAATTCTTGGTCTTCGGGCAGCGGAGCCGGACAATTAATATCCTCTGCTACCTTGATCCAGGCCTGAAAACAGGGGTAGGAGAGCTCAGGCTTTTTCTCAAAATATGCTAGTAGAGAGTACTCCTTGAAAACATTAAAGGAACTTACTGAGTTAGCCTGGCGTTTCAAGCTAAGCCCGCGATCTTTGGTCATGGGCGGTGGCTCTCGCCGGCCTTGAAGAGCACTTTCCAGATTTCTTCGTGCGTCGTGCCAAAGAGCTCTAGCAGCGTCTGGTGCTTGGTCGGATTGTACTCCCATAGATAGCAAGTCCGGCGTTGGCACGGAAGGAACCGACGAATGAGCATGACCTGGACCACGTTGACGAGCTTGATCTTCCTGTCTATCATATTATGGACGCACGTCTGGAGCCCAGACAGCTCATCCGAGGGACCCCAGGTTAGGCCCCTCTCTTTCCAGGAGGTGAGCCGCATCGGGATTCCAGATCGGAATTCGGGGGCCGCCGCCCAGTTGGCGTTGCGCGGCTCGGTGATATAGAACCACCCCGATTGCCACCCCTTCACCGTCTCCGTGAATGTGCCTTCGGGCCAGGTAACGTTGGGCATCTTGCCCAGCATGGCGCCTCCGCACTCTGCTTGTTGGCCGCTCACCACCTTTGGCTTCACATTGAAGGTCTTCAACCATAGGCCGAAATGAGGCAGTATGCGGAGAAAGGCCTCGCACACGACAATGAATGCCGTGATATTAAGAATGAAGTTAGGGGCTAGGTCATGAAAGTCTAGCCCGTAGTAAAACATCAGTCCACGGACGAAGGGGTGAAGAGGGAAGCCCACCCCGCAGACGAAATGTGTCAGAAACACAACCCTCTCGTGGGGCTCCGGAGTAGGGACGATCTGTCCCGAGCTATCTCCTTGGCCAGATATCCGGCCTCCCGGAGCTCTTTGATATCGCTCTTCTTGACGGAGGAGGCCATCCACTTGCCTCCAGCCCCGGATCCGGACATCTTGGGGGTACTTTCTCGGACGAGGGAAAAACTAAAGACTTGGGCGCTGGAGCTCAAGGACGGAAGGACTAAGGAGGAACCGAGTTGTGGGAGAAGAAAGGGAATTCTCATCCCCTTATAAAGGCCATGAATATAAAGCGCCTCCTCGCTCGCCTTAAACTCGCCTATTCCCAAGGGCCGTGCGAACGGCACGGTTGGGTCACCGACACCCGCATTGATGAGAATCCCGCAATATGGGGACACGATCTCTGCTTCAACAGGACGTGCCAAGGGCAACTGCGTCTCGAAACGTGGAGTGGCAGAGGAAAAACGGTTCGAAATTGTGACCAGTCTGGCGTGATCTCGCGCTGCAAAAAAGTTGTCAGCGGATGGAACTCGTGTAAAAATATATTCTCTCTGCGGTTGTGTATGGTGTGTGACAGGTTCGGATATTATCATCGCATCCGAAGACTATCTTGGAGTTCGGAAAAAGGGGAACCCGCCTTGCAATGCCGAAGACAATCAGCGCGCCGGACTCCTCGTCATTGAAGCCAGGTTCAGGGGCTACTGAGGGAGTCCTGGACTAAGGGGTCCTCGGGCGTCCGGCCTGTTATCCATAGGCCGGACTGATGGGCTGTGAAGACATGAAGGCCGAAGACTGTACCCGTGTCCGGATTGGGCTCTACTTGGCGTGGAGGGCAAGCTTGGCGACCGACTATGAAGATTCCTTCTTATGTAACCGACTCCATGTAACCCTAGATCCCCCCCCCGGTGTCTATATAAACTGGAGGGGTTAGTCCGGAAAATATATTCATTACCATAGTCATATAGGCTAGGCTTCTAGGGTTTAGCCATTACGATCTCATGGTAGATCAACTCTTGTAATACTCATATTCATCAAGATCAATCAAGCAGGAAGTAGGGTATTACCTCCATAGAGAGGGCCCGAACATGGGTAAACATCGTGTCCCCCGTCTCCTGTTACCATCGATCCTAGACGCACAGTTCGGGACCCTACCCGAGATCCGCCGGTTTTGACACCGACATGTACCTTCTCCCGAATTGGAAAGTAGTTCATCACAGAAATCTGTTCCTGTGACTCCTACACCAATTAGTGAGGAAGCTAATGATGATGATCATGTAACTTCAGATCAAGTTACTACCGAACCTCGTAGGTCAACCAAAGTAAGATCCGCACAAGAGTGGTACAGTAATCCTATTCTGGAGGTCATGTTACTTGACCAAGGCGAACCTACGAACTATGAAGAAGAGACAGTGAGCCCAGATTCCGCAAAATGGCTTGAGGCCATGAAATCTGAGATGGGATCCATGTATGAGAACAAAGTATGGACTTTGGTTGACTTGCCCGATGATCGGCAAGCCATAGAAAATAAATGGATCTTCAAGAGGAAGACAGACGCTGATAGTAGTGTTACTATCTACAAAGCTAGACTTGTCGAAAAAGGTTTTTGACAAAGTTCAAGGTGTTGACTATGATGAGATTTTCTCACTCGTATCGATGCTTAAAGTCTGTCCAAATCATGTTAGCAATTGCCGCATTTTATGAAATCTGGCAAATGGATAACAAAACTGCAATCCTTAATGGATTTATTAAAGAAGAGTTGTATATGATGCAACCAGAAGGTTTTGTCGATCCAAAGGGAGCTAACAAAGTGTGCAAGCTCCAGCGATCCATTTATGGACTGGTGCAAGCCTCTCTGAGTTGGAATAAACATTTTGATAGTGTGATCAAAGCATATGGTTTTATACAGACTTTTGGAGAAGCCTATATTTACAAGAAACTGAGTGGGAGCTCTGTAGCATTTCTAATATTATATGTAAATGACATATTGTTGATGAGAAATGATGTAGAATTTTTTGGAAAGCATAAAGGAGTATTTGAAAGGAGTTCTTCATAGAAAGACCTCGGTGAAGCTGCTTACATATTGAGCATCAAGATCTACAGAGATAGATCAAGACGCTTGATAAGTTTTTTCAATGAGTACATACCTTGACAAGATTTTAAAATAGTTCAAAATGGAACAGTCAAAGAAAGAGTTCTTGCCTGTGTTACAAGGTGTGAAATTGAGTAAGACTCAAAGCCCGACCACGGCAGAAGATAAAAAGAGAATGAAAGTCATTCCCTATGCCTCAGCCATAGGTTCTATAACGTATGCCATGCTGTGTACCAGACCTATTGTATACCCTGCCCTGAGTTTGGCAAGGGAGTACAATTTTGATCTAGGAGTAGATCACTGGACAACGGTCAAAATTATCCTTAGAGGACTAAGGAAATATTTCTCGGTTATGGAGGTGATAAAGAGTTCGTCGTAAAGAGTTACGTCGATGCAAGCTTTGACACCGATCCAGATGACTCTAAGTCTCAATCTGGATACATATTGAAAGTGGGAGCAATTAGCTAAAGTAGCTCCGTGCAGGGCATTGTAGACATAAAAATTTGCAAAATACATACGGATCTGAATTTGGCAGACCCGTTGACTAAACTTCTCTCACAAGCAAAACATGATCACACCTTAGTACTCTTTGGGAGTTAATCACATGACGATGTGAACTAGATTACTGATTCTAATAAACCCTTTGAGTGTTGGTCACATGGCAATGTGAACTATGGGTGTTAACCACATGGTGATGTGAACTATTGGTGTTAAATCACATGGCGATGTGAACTAGATTATTGACTCTAGTGCAAGTGGGTGACTGAAGGATATGCCCCAGAGGCAATAATAAAGTTATTATTTATTTCCTTATATCATGATAAATGTTTATTATTCATGCTAGAATTGTATTAACCGGAAACTTAGTACATGTGTGAATACATAGACAAACAGAGTGTCACTAGTATGCCTCTACTTGACTAGCTCGTTGAATCAAAGATGGTTAAGTTTCCTAGCCATAGACATGAGTTGTCATTTGATTAACGGGATCACATCATTAGAGAATGATGTGATTGACTTGACCCATTCCGTTAGCTTAGCACTTGATCATTTAGTATGTTGCTATTGCTTTCTTCATGACTTATACATGTTCCTATGACTGTGAGATTATGCAACTCCCGAATACCGGAGGAACACTTTGTTTGCTACCAAACGTCACAACGTAACTGGGTGATCATAAAGATGCTCTACAGGTGTCTTCGATGGTGTTTGTTGAGTTGGCATAGATCGAGATTAGGATTTGTCACTCCGATTGTCGGAGATGTATCTCTGGGCCCTCTCGGTAATGCACATCACTATAAGCCTTGCAAGCAATGTGACTAATGAGTTAGTCACGGGATGATGCATTACGGAACGAGTAAAGAGACTTGCCGGTAACGAGATTGAACTAGGTATTGAGATACAGACGATCGAATCTCGGGCAAGTAACATACCGATGACAAAGGGAACAACGTATGTTGTTATGCGGTTTGACCGATAAAGATCTTCATAGAATATGTGGGAGCCAATATGAGCATCCAGGTTCCGCTACTGGTTATTGACCAGAGACGTGTCTCGGTCATGTCTACATAGTTCTCGAACCCGTAGGGTCCGCACGCTTAACGTTTGGTGACGATCGGTATTATGAGTTTATGTGATTTGATGTACCGAAGGTAGTTCGGAGTCCCATATGAGATTGGGGACATGACGAGGAGTCTCGAAATGGTCGAGACGTAAAGATCGATATATTGGAAGGCTATATTCGGACATCGGAAAGGTTCCGAGTGATTCGGGTATTTTTCGGAGTACCGAGGAGTTACGGGAATTCGTCCGGGGAGTCAATGGGCCTTAATGGGCCTTAGTGGGAAGGAGAGGCAGCAGCCAGGAGGTGGCGCGCGCCCCTTCCAAGCCCAGTCTGAATTGGACAAGGGGTTTGGGGCGCGGCCCCCCTCTCCCTTCCTTCTCCCCCCCCCCTCCTTTCCCCCTTCTCCTAGTTGGACTAGGAAAGGAGGAAACCTACTCCTACTAGGAGTTGGAATCCTACTCCCTTGGCGTGCCCCTCCTAGGGCCGGCCTCCTCCTCCCTCCCTCCTTTATATACGTGGGGAGGGGGCACCCCATAGACACAACAATTGATCATTGATCTTTTAGCCGTGTGCGGTGCCCCCCTCCACCATAATCCTCCTCGGTCATATCGTAGCGGTGCTTAGGCGAAGCCCTGCGTCGGTAGCATCATCATCACTGTCATCACGTCGTCGTGTTGACGGAACTCTCCCTCAAAGCTCTGCTGGATCGGAGTTTGTGGGACATCATCGAGCTGAACGTGTGCTGAACTCGGAGGTGCCGTACGTTCGGTACTTGGATCAGTCGGATCGTGAAGACGTACGACTACATCAACCGCGTTGTTCTACTGCTTCCGCTTTCGGTCTACGAGGGTACGTGGACAACACTCTCCCCTCTCGTTGCTATGCATCACCATGATCTTGCGTGTGCGTAGGATTTTTTTTTGAAATTACTACGTTCCCCAACAGATGATACCAGAGGAGTGGACGTGACGTTGTCAACTTCAATTTCTTCATCTATCTGCTCTAACGAAGCAGCAGAATGATCTTCTTCATTGGACTCGCTTGGAATCACATATTCCTCACCAAAGGGAACAATCTCCTTTGATGGCATGCTTGAAACAGGAACATCATCTATGGGATTTTCATAAGAGCTTGTCAAGTTCTTCACTTTCTTTGGAGCTGAAGACTCTGAGGAAGCAGATGCTTTCCTTTTCTTCACGGCTGCTCGCTTCACAGTTTTGGTTTTCTTTGCTTATGATGCAGAAGGAAGGATAGGACTTGGTGTTGGTGCAGGAGGAGCAGAGGAATCTGGTGCATTTTTCCTCAGGCGCAACGGATGCAGTTGCCCTGGCTTGTTCAGTGTCTTCAGGCTCAGCAGCAGATGCTTCGACTGGCCTGGCTTGATCTTCAGGCACAACACTAGTGGTTGCCCTGGCAGTTTCTTTAGTGGCTGGAATAGCTTCATCAGCCCTGGTGCTCTCATTTTCTTCAGCAACCTCATCTTCATCAACGGTGCTGGCATGTTCTTCAGTAGACTGTGCAGATGCTTCAGCCTGAGGAGATTCACGTTGCATTGGGGCTGCAACATTTGAGGTGAATTTTTCAGCCATTTTTGACAAATCTGACTTTGGCTCCCAGCCAATCTGCACAGTAGGCGTCAAATTCATCATTGAGGGTTTTGATCTCAGCTTGCATAGTCACAAGTTCATCAGTTGTCATTTTGACTACATTCTTCTTCAGAAAACGCTCCTTCTTGTACCGAGCTTTCTTGAGCTGCCTAGCCTTTTCAAACCTCCATTTTTCCTCTCCTATGAAGGCAGTCAGCATGCGACTTTGGCCAGGTGTGAGCTTGAAGTCGGGCATAGGAGTGTTGGGGTCCTTGTGCCAGAGATTAATGAAATCTAGGATCAACTTGGGATCCAACAGAAGAGGCACATATGTGCCTTCGGCTCTAGCGGCCCGTTGTTGTCTGTCTCTGATGATATCAGCAAGTTCATCATCATCAGCTTCGTCTTCACTTGACGGAACGTGGAAGGCAACCTGCTTCTTGTGAGGACTTGGTCTAGTGGCTCGTCCAGTAGTGGCCTTGGTCTTCACCAATGTGGGGCCTGTTGAGGACTGAGGAGGAGCTGAAGAACTTGCAGATGCTCCTAAAGCAATTGAGACGCATGTGGTCCTTTGGCAAGAGGCGAGATGCACAGGTGCTGAGGACTTTGCAGGAGCAGCTGAAGATTTTGCAGCTGGAGGAACTGGTGCAGCTAGAGGAATTTGCTTTGAGGGCACAGAAGAGCTTGGCCGTGAGGGCATTGCTGAGGAACTTGGTGGTTTGCGAGCTGGCTTCTTAGGCATAGCCTTCATGGGCTTGCTAGCAGAGGCCTCAGCAGCGGCGGCAGCAGAGTCTTCGTTGAATTTCCTCACTGCTTCCTTAGCCAGTTTGGCCAATTTTGCTTGCCGCTTGGCCCATTCATCAGGATTATCCTCACCGCGCTTGAGGCTAGTGGGATCAGCTTCTTGGCCAGGTGCCAGTGGAGGTCTTGGGCAAGGAGGGTGTACTGCGAATTTCTTCATGTACTTAGGAGTGACATATCTGTACTCCCTCCATTCTCGTGCCCATCTTCTTTCAATCCTCTGAATGCGCACCTTGCGCTCATTCTTCGTTTCCTTTCCATGAATTTCTTCATCGGGAGTGCAGTACCCTGCATAGATATCATCAGGGATTTCAAAGGCAGTGTTCACTTCCAGTTTCTTGCCTCCCTTCTGAAGTTTCTTGCCATCTGCCATTATCTTCAGCTGAGGATTTTGAACAATTGAGTTCTCTAAAGAGGTATGCAATTTGTCTTCAAGGAACGCTGCAAATGAGTTAAGTTGATGAGAACCTAGTGATTCAGTAGCAGACATGTGTACCTGTGGACAGAGTATAGGTGCGAAGAATTTGGAGAGGTCATATGCGTTCTTAGAAGTTTTTACAAAAATGAACAAGTTCGAGGAATTTGACCAGAGGTGTCTTGAGGAATTTCACTAAGCGTTCTTTAACTTAGGTTCCAGAGTTGTATAGATTGAAAAATCCACACAATTGAGGAATCTTGAAAAAAAATGTTGCTTAGAGAAACAGATCAAGAACAGATGCTTGTGTGAGGTGTTTAAAGTGTGGAAGTTGAAGAATAAACACCTTTTGAAGATTTTGTGGAAATCATCAGAATCAACAAGGGCAGTAAAAGTAACTTTTAATTACCCTTGACGAAGAACACGACGAACTGGGAGTTGTAGATTGGAAGTTCGTCAGTCCAGATCTTCCACGCCCTAACTTGGCAGAGGAAGACAGCTACGGCGGCGGCGGAGTGAAGATATCCGCGGCCGCCGTGAGTACGATGGCGACGAGGTCGAGGTAGTAAAGCTCTTCCTCACCGGCGACGATGGAAGTAGCGGCGGCGCTTGGTCTTGAGAGCTCGAGCGAGGGGAGAGAGGTTGAGCGGGGTAAATGAAGTCTGAGGAGGGTGAGGGGTATTTATAACCGAGGTGAAAAACTGTTCGTCCGAGGAAAATGGACGACCGTGCCCCTGACCCTTCTCATCCTAGCGACATGTGTCACCCACGTACAGAGCGACACGTGTGAGATCGTGGGTGAATAGATAAATCCTATCACGGGATGTGGAACGGTTTGAGCGGCAAGAACCAAAAATTCAGATAAGAATATTTTAACGATTCGTTCGCAAATTCTTCAGCTGACAAGGACACAGTGAAGATTTTGAACGGGTTTCAAATAGAACGCACATGAAGAATTTGTGAACAGATTGGGTTGAGTTTAGCATAGAGGGGGAAGGGTCCGATCACATTCACTTAGCAGAAAAGGCAACTTGAAGAATTAGCAATAAGTGAATGTTGTAGAGGACTAAAACTCAAATCTATATATATATATATATATAGTCAATGAAGAACAACAACAGGAAGAGTGAAGACACTGCAAAGTTGAAGAAATTGAACAACTGAGGAATTTCAAAAACTGAAGAAAAACTCAAATTGAAGATTTTCAACTTTTGTTGGTGGCGTGACCCGCCGTATAAGAATGATGATTTTAGACGCCGCGTATAATTGTCGTAGGGCTCTTAGAATCAAATTCTTCGTTAATTTCTTCACACTTAGAGGGTTCTTCATTGATTGAAGAAAAACGTTACTTCGTGTGTTGCACAACTAAGTCATCAATTTTGCACAAGTGTTAGGATGTGTCTCCTTTTCAAAGGACATTCAAAGATTCTAAGACATTTAGCTCACACCGCAACTTGATAAATCTCTTCTCATCCAAGGGCTTTGTGAAGATATCGGCTAGCTATTCTTCAGTCTTCACGTGCTCGATAGAGATGTCACCCTTCAACACATGATCACGAAGAAAATGATGACGAATCTGAATGTGCTTTGTCTTCGAGTGCTGAACTGGGTTATGAGCAATCTTGATGGCACTCTCGTTGTCACAGTAGAGAGGCACATTCTTCACGTTGATGTTGTAGTCCTTGAGGGTTTGCTTCATCCATAGCAATTGAGCACAGCACGAACCAGCAACAATGTACTTAGCTTCAGCAGTTGAGAGTGATACGCAGTTCTGTTTCTTCGAGGACCAACATACCAAGGATCGTCCGAGGAAATGGCATGTGCCTGATGTTGACTTGTGGTCCACACGATCACCAGCATAGTCAGAGTCAGGATATCCAATAAGATCAAAAGCCGAGCCCTTGGGATACCATAATCCAAGTGTTGGAGTGTGAGCTCGATATCGAAGAATATGCTTCACAGCCTTATGGTGTGATTCCTTCGGTGTAGCTAGAAAGCGGGCACACATGCAAAAACTAAGCATAATATCTGGCCTAGATGCACATAGATACAATAAAGAGCCAATCATGGAGCGGTATACCTTTTGATCGAAGTCAATACCATTTTCATCAGTGCATAGATGGCCATTTGTGGGCATAGGGATTTTGACGCCTTTGCAATCTTGCATGCCAAATTTCCTCAATACATCCTTGAGGTATTTCTCCTGAGATATGAAGAAGTCGTTGTGCTGTTGACGAATTTGAAGACCCAAGAAGAATTTCAATTCTCCCATCATAGACATTTGATATTCCTCACTCATCATATAGGCAAATTTGTCACTGTAACGTTGGTCAGTACAGCCAAAGATAATATCATCAACATATACACACAAATAATTCATCATCATAGGTTTTGGTGAAAAGTGTTGGGTCAAGTGAACCGGGTTTGAAGCCTTTCTTCATGAGGAATTCCTTCAAAGTATCATACCACGCTCGAGGGGCCTGCTTGAGGCCATAGAGGGCCTTATTGAGTCTGAAGACTTTGTCAGGATGCTTTGGATCTTCAAAACCTGGGGGTTGAGCAACATATACTTCTTCCTCAAGCTTACCATTGAGGAATGCACTTTTCACATCCATTTGATATAAGATTATATTATGATGGTTAGCATAAGCAAGCAATATGTGAATAGCCTCAAGTCTAGCAACAGGTGCAAAAGTTCCATCGAAATCAATTCCTTCAACCTGTGTGTAGCCTTGAGCTACAAGCCATGCCTTATTCCTCACCACAAGGACATCTTCATCTTGCTTGTTGCGGTAGATCCATTTGGTGCCGATGATATTGTGCTTGCGAGGGTCTGGTCGTTTGACAAGTTCCCAGACATTGTTGAGCTCGAACTGATGTAATTCCTCTTGCATACCTTGAATCCACTCAGGCTCCAAAAAATGCCTCATCTACTTTGGTGGGCTCTATGATAGAGACAAAAGCAAAGTTCCCACAAAAGTTAGACAAATGTGAAGCTTTTGAGCGTGTGAGAGGACCTGGTGCATTGATGTTGCTGATGATTTTCTCGATCTGCACTTCATTTGCAACGCGAGGATGAGCGAGTTGGCGACGTTGAGTTGCCTCAGCATTTTCTTCAGAGCCATTTTCTTCAGGTGCACCAGCATGATGTTCTTCACGTTCTGGAATGATTTCTTCAGCAGATTCTTCAGTAGGAATGACATCCTCAGTAGCCTTGAACTTGATGGTTTCCTCATGTGACTTTTCATCTAGCACAGGAGGTAGGTGCTCTCTTTGCGAGCCATTAGTTTCATCGAACCACACATCTACAGTTTCAACAAGCAATCGAACAAATAACAGTATGAGGACGTGAGAAATGAAAATTAATTTCTTCATGATTAGCTTGCGTCCTTTCAAGCATATTCGGGTCTCCAGGAAATTCTTCAGACGATTAAGTTCGTCTGGAGACCTGACCCTGCATGAGAAATTAGTTCTTTTTCTTCACCACCCACATCTGGAGGGGTGCAAAAAGTTCATCATTCTGCGAGCTCCATAAGAGAAAGGTGGCATAGATGCGAGTCCACTTTGTTTCACATAAGAGGGGTTAGGGTAAGCATATGAATAAGCAGAGAAATTCTTCAAGGACTTATGAACATAATGGTTTGAAGAATAATGCACATATTCATAGCCCTTAGATCTTTCCTGCAAAACAGAAGTGTTAGCATGATGATGTTCATATGAGGACTTTGATCCATATGAGGAATTTGGTCCATGTGAGGACTTGGATCCATATGAAGACTTTGGTCCATATGAAGAATTTGATCTGGGGTTCCTGTTCTTCACAGGTGGTGTCATGATGACATTCACCTGAAGACTTTCAAGGCATCTTTTGGGAACCCAGATTTTCTTCATAGAGGGGTCGTTCCTGCAATTAGTGCCAACATATCTAGCAAATACTTCACCATTCTGATTTTTGAACAGCTTATAGTTGGAGTCAAATGACTCATCAGAAGAATATGAAGATTCACATGTAAAGCCAGATAAAGTAGATGGATCTACTGGAGGTCCTTTAGCAGCAACCCATGAGTTTTTCGGATACTGCTCAAGCTTCCAGTATGTTCCATCAGCATTAAGTTTCCTCTCAAAGGCAATACCCTCTTTCCTAGGGTTCCTGTTGAGGATCTGCTTTTTAAGCACATCACAAAGAGCCTGATGCCCTTTGAGGCTTTTGTACATGCCTGTCACATACAATTTCTTCAGCCCTGCATTGTCAGTGATACTAGCAGTATCCTCAGATGAGTAATTAGTGATAGCAGAGACAGTCGAAGAATTTGCAGCAATAGAAGCATTTGAACTTTCAGGTGAAGAATTAGCAGATTCACGTTCAATGCATTTCAAACATGGTGGAATGAATTCCTCCTGAGCGGCATTGATCTGCTGAGCAAGCAATGAATCACTTTCCTTCTGAAGATCTTCATAACTCCCCCTTAGCTTCTCAAGATCTTGCTTCCTTTGAAGAAATTCATAAGAAAGCTTCTCATGATCAGATAAGAGAGTGTTATGATGACTCTGAAGGTTATCAAACTTGGACTAAAGTCTCTGAAGATTATCAGTCAAGGTTTGAGTGCGATCCATTTCTTCACCCAACATACCATCGCTCTCATTAAGCATATTTTGAACTTTTTCCAAAGCTCTTTGTTGTTTAGTGGCAAGGGAAGCAAGTTTGGTATAGCTGGGTCCAAATTCATCACCAGATTCAGCATCACTAGACTCAGATAGGTAGCATTCAGTTACCTTGGCACCTTTTGCCATAAGGCATGGTGCAGAGGATGATGATTCTGGATCGAAAGTCATCGCCTTGAGCGTTTCCTTGAAATCCTCAAACCAGGGATCATGCTGAGTTCGATGACCTTCATAGACCTCACAGAGTTGGTCCCGGATAAGCTTCGCATGGCTGAGATGCATAATGTTCCTGAACTGATTTTGGGACAGACATGAGCAGATGATGTCCTTTGCCCTGAGGTTAAGTAGGGTGTACTTGCGAATATCATCAGCCTCCGCCATCTTGCATAGATCGGTAAGACCAATCTCAGTGATGGTCCACAGCTCGCTGTTCATTGCCATGAGGCG
Source organism: Triticum aestivum (assembly GCF_018294505.1). NCBI lineage: Eukaryota > Viridiplantae > Streptophyta > Magnoliopsida > Poales > Poaceae > Triticum > Triticum aestivum. The sequence goes on along the minus strand of NC_057814.1, from coordinate 395,162,671 downwards.
CTTCTTCATGGCCTTCCACTTGGGATAATCATGACCGTCAAAGATGGGGCATGACACAGTCTTCATTCCCGCGGTCGACATAACTAAAAATCCAGGCGGTTAAACCAAAATCACACAAAACAAGGGAGTACCTTGCTCTGATACCAATTGAAAGTGCGTTATATCGACTAGAGGGGGTGAATAGGCGATTTTTACAAATTCGTCACTGAGGAATTCCAGGGTGAGGAAATTCCTAAGTCACGAACGACTAGCAGCGGAATAAGTACTCAGATGCAAGCATAGCAGAACAGTAGCATAGACACCATGATGAAATGAAAACAAGCACAGAGTACAGTAGCGTAAACACAGGATAAGCAGGCTAAAGACAAACTGACTGAAGAAATTGAACTGAGGAAATAGAGAAAGTCTTCAGTCAAAGTCTTCAAACAGTAACGATCAAGAACAACAACACAGTAATGAGGAAATGAAAGGGTTGAGGAAATAGAACCAGTAGCTCGGTGAAGACAGTGATTTGGTAGACTAGTTCCAACTGTTGTGACAGTTGTACATCTGGTTGGAGCGGGTAGGTATTTAAACCTGAGGACACACAGTCTCGGACACACAGTCCTCACTGTATTCTCCTTGAGCTAAGGTCACACAGACCTCACCCAATCACTCGTGGTAAGTCTTCAGGTGACTTCCAAACCTTCACAAACTCGGTCACTCGGCGATCCACAATTTCCTCTTGGATGCTCTAGACCATGACGCCTAACCGTATGAAGGATGCACAGTCCTCAAAGGTAACAAGAGTTGGATCTACATAGGAACAATCTCTTCAGTGATGCTCAATCACTTTGGGTTTGTAGGTGTTTGGGTTTGGGTTTTCCTCAATTGATGATTTTCGCTCAAAGTCCTCGGAGGATGGGATGCTCTCAATGACAAGTGTCAGTTTCTCTCGGAGCAGCCAACCAGCTAGTGGTTGTAGGGGGCGGCTATTTATAGCCCAGGGAGCAGCCCGACATGATAAGACATAAATGCCCTTCAATGATATGACCGATAGGTGGGTAGATATTTTGGGACAGCTGGCGCATAGCACATCAACGGTCGGAAATTTGGCTATCAAATTCCTCAGGGCTATCATGATCCTCACTTGTAGGCAATCCGCACTGGCGAATTCCTAACTCCTCAGTCAGAACAAATTCCTCAGAGACCAGAAGAACTTCGTCTCTGTCACTGAAGAAATTGACTGAACTGTATGAGATTTCCAATGGCTTCACTCGAAAGGATTGGTAGGTGTAGGATTTTTAGATGAGCATCACTTGGAAACTTTTCCTTAGTTTTTCCTCGACGCCCTTTAACAGTACGATGTTTCCTATGACTCAAGAAAGAGAAAATGAAACTACGAAAACAAAATTCTTCACGCTTCATGTTCCTCACATGAATATCAAGTCTTCACAGTCACACCAATTTCTTCACTTTCAAAGTCTTCAGAAAGCCAAAGTCTTTAGTTGAAAACACTCATTTTTAGGGGTTGACTTTCTCTGTAAATATCAAACTCCTCATAGACTTATAGACCTGTGTACACTCACAAACACATTAGTCCCTTAACCTATAAGTCTTCAATAAACCAAAATCACTAAGGGGCACTAGATGCACTTACAGTAATAGGCACACACATGTAGAGAGAAGCAGCGAGAGAGAGAGAGAGAGAGAGAGAGAGAGAGAGAGTCACATGGATAGAGAGCAGCAACAACCTGCACTTAGAGAAAGAAGCTACATTAGTTATTGAAAGAGAGCAGCAACAACGCCGCACCATTAGCATTTACCAATACATAACACCAACACGCGGGAGCACTATTTTTTTAGGGGTGCGGGAGCACTAGCTGAGAGAAGGAACGATCCACAACATCCACACTCAAGAAGCAGTGGCAGCATGCTAGGCATCAGAAGTGGGCCGTTCACCAGCCGGAAGATGGGCAGGTCACACAGAGCAAAAGTAGCAGCAATCCGGATGAGTACAATCCAGATGACCCAAGAATATCAAGAGAAGCAGAGAGAACGAAGGAGTTTCTCTCCTCACCTACGGGAAAAACTTCTCTTCAGAATGCAATTGTTTTCATAAGCGAAATATACAGATACATTTTTTGCAGGCAATTTTCATGCAAATTCAAATAAGTTCAAATCCTCATGCGGAAAGAGTTCAACGTAGAGGGAGGGCAATAACTCGCATTGAATAGGAGCACGTGGTTCGAGTGGAGCGCCACGACGCGTGGTTGTACAGCGCGTCGCGATGGACGGCTGTTGAATGGGGCTCGAGAATGGTGCGACGGCCGAATCCACTCGCAGGGGCGGTGCGGCTACTGAATCCAGGCATGCGGCAGCGCTGGTTGATGGCTCGTATCCGTGTCAGTATTTCCCCGAAGAGGAAGGGATGATGCAGTACATCTTCGTTACGTATTTCCCCCAGTTATGAAACCAAGGTTATCGAACCAGTAGGAGAACCAAGCAACACTATGTAAACGGTACCTGCACACCAAGAACAAATACTTGCAATACAACGCGTAAGAGGGGTTGTCAATCCCTCTCGGGGAAAAGATAGATTGGTTTGTATAATTTTGGATAAATAGATCTCGCAATAAAACAAAATAAAATAAATAAAGAAAAGTGTAACAATATATTTTTGGGTTTTTAGAATATAGATATGAAAACAAAAGAAAATAAAAATAGATCTCAAAGCAAATATGATAAAGAATAGACCCGGGGCCGTAGATTTCACTAGTGGCTTCTCTCAAGAACAATAGCATACGGCGGGTAAACAAATTACCGTTGGGCAATTGATAGAACTTCAAATAATTATGGCGATATTCAGGCAATGATTATTATATAGGCATCACGTCCAAGATTAGTAGACCGACTCCTGCCTGCATCTACTACTATTACTCCATACATCGACCGCTATCCAGCATGCATCTAGTGTATTAAGTTCATGGAAAAACGGAGTAATGCAATAAGAATGATGACATGATGTAGACAAGATCTATTGATGTAGGAATAGACCCTATCTTGTTATCCTTCATAGCAACGATCAATACGTGTCTTGCTGCCCCGTCTGTTACTGGGAAAGAATATCGCACGACCGAACCCATCACAAAGCACCTCTTCCCATGGCAAGAAAAATCGATCTAGTCGGACTAACTAAACCAAAGATTTGAACAAGAAAGACGAGGCTATAAGTAATCATGCATATAAGAGATTAAAGAAACTCAAATAACTTTCATGGATAAATAGATCTGATCATAAACTCAAAGTTCATCGGATCCCAACAAACACACCGCAAAAAAAGAGTTACATCAAATAGATCTCCAAGAGACCATTGTATTGAGAATCAAAAGAGAGAGAGAGAGAGAGAGAGAGAGAGAGAGAGAGAGAGAGGAAGCCATCTAGGTACTAACTACGGACCCGTAGGTCTACAGTGAACTACTCACGCATCATCAGAGAGGCACAAATGAGGGTGATGAACCCCTCAGTGATGGTGTCTAGATTGGATCTGGTGGTTCTGGAACTTGCGGCGGCTGGAATTGTATTTCGTCGACTCCCCTAGGGTTTTGGATTTTCGGGGTATTTATAGAGCAAAGAGGCGGTGCAGGACGAGGCCGAGGTGGGCACAACCCACCAGGGCGCGCCCTCTGGTACCCCCCTCAGAGCCAGACTCTGGTACTTCTTTGGCCCAACAGGTGTCTTCTGGTCCAGAAAAATTCTCCAAAAAGTTTTGCTGCGTTTGGACTCCGTTTGGTACTGATATCCTGTGAAGTAAAAAAACAAGCGAAAGAACAGCAACTGGCACTGGGCACTATGTTAATAGGTTAGTCCCAAAAAATGATATAATGTTGTTATAAAATGATTGTAAAACATCCATGAATTATAATATAACAGCATGGAACAAGCAAAAATTATAGATACGTTGGAGATGTATCACTGGTGCCGGATCCAGGCGAGGGGGTAGAGCCACTGTCGTTTCCAGGCATGGGGCGGCGCCGATGCTGGATCCGAGCGGGGGGAGGGGGCAGGGCGGGGGTGGCTCCAGCGTTGATGAAAGGCCGCCAGCGGCCGCCAAAGTGCAACCACTGGAGGTGGTGGCCTTTGGCGTCGTTTCTGTGCTGCGGGTCAGGGCGTGGCGACGGGTTCGGAGTGGACAGCGGCGGGAGGTGCGCCAACATCAGCAGTGAGAGGCACATCAGGGGGCGATGACAAGGCCGAGGAGGCCGGCGGCGGGAGGCGCGTTGGGGCCAGGGGCGGCGGCGCACCCAGGGGGTAGGCAGCAGTTATATATACGAAAGTAACTGCAGTAGGTCACTTCCGGCGTGCATCTTAAAGATTTCAGTAGCAACTACACAAAACGTACGGTAAGTCTAGTAACGCGTCCTAATTAGAAATAACCTTTACAAACGAGAATTGATGTTTTGAACACACAATACCACACACGACCAGACATTCACTCCTTCATGGATGGCAATGAGTCGGGCATGTTGCAAACTTAGGCCACATCTATACGACGTTGCTCCTGAACGGAGGATACCCCATTGTTGAAGCTTCATCTCTCACTGAGGACGTCTTTGTAAATGATTTCAATCAGTGCATGTTGCATCCCTCTGAGCTTTGTTGTGCAATCATCATGTGTGAGAAGGGCAAGGGATTGACCCCATTCGGTGACCTGGTCTTTATTTTTTAGGCCAGCATGCTTCCGTATGAAGTCGTCCATGTGGATCATGTCATACCAAGTGGAGGTCCTTGATTCCTCTTGTTGCATGAAGCTAAAGGATGTCTTATGCTCAAACCGTACCATGTCATCGCTGTCTAATTTTTACTAGCAGGGCTAATGATCCCTCCATTGGGACCAAAAATTAGTAGAGCTTTATCCAAAAAATTCTTCAGCTTGGTGAAGCTTCTCTCGACTGCACGGTTGGAAGCCAAGAAATAGGAACAGGGGGTCTTTGGGGATATAATTATTAGTATCCAATGCTCCTATGTGCGCTCGTCGCCACGCAAACAAGAGACCACAAAAAGTTGGACTCAACCTAGCTTGCACATGGAACGATAATGCAAATCTACGAAAGGTTAGCTATTCAACACCATACAGACGGGCATTAAGTTGCCCTCTGCCTTCTTATTTTGAAGGAGAAACTGGCCTAGGTATTGGATCAGTTTGTCTAGAGTTTGACCGTTCTCAAGGTTAGATGTGTGCATGTAGTAAGGGTCAGCCACCGCGATCTTCGTGCGCTTCTCGTTCTTAACCTTACTTACTAGATGACGCCCATAGCCTAACTATTTTGATGTCCTCTAGGTGCTTCGGGTGCAAAATGTTGAAGATATGATAGAAACCAATATAGAACAAGTTTGGGGGATGTTTTCTATGAAGCCGAGAGCTTTAGGTACAATGTATACATGGAACCCTACATGAGGAGTTCGATATGTGACCTTGGGCGCCAGCTCTTTCTTTAGGACATTTTCATGAACATGCCTCATGGCCAACCCTATGCTTTCATACACATTATCCGATACCATTGGCTTGCCAGGGTAATGGACAATGCCGTGGTTTTGTCACGGCAGATGTCCTCGTGAAAGGACTTGGTCGTGAGGCCATCGCTGCTAGGTGATTGCTTGAACGGGGTTGGTCGGAATCAAGAGACGGGGTTTACCCAGGTTCGGCCCGTCACAGTGGAGGTAAAAGCGTACATCCTGCTTGATTGCTATTGATGATGATGATGATGATCTCAATTACAAGGGCGGTGTTTCCCTACCTCTTTCTCGAGAGCATCTACTTTGATCTTGTCTAAGACTTGTCTGTTTGTCTAAACTTGTCCCTCTTGGGGTGCACCGCCCCTCCTTATATAAGTTGAAGGGGTCGGCTTACGTGTAGAGTCCTAGTAGGACTAAAATTAATATATTTCCTATTACAAGTCGGATCCCAGACCGGGTCTTCTATCCGGGACGGGTCATCTCTCTTGGTCGGGTCTTGCTTCCCGTGTGAGGGAATGCTCCTCTTCTTGGACCTTCTATGTGAGCTGGCGCCCCAGGCACTGGGCCATGAGCCAGCCTGCTTCATGAGTTTTCTCCCAGGCCTTGGGCCTCTTGATCATCGCAGCCTATCTATTGAACTTATTCTTCAAGCCGCCACTGGATGACCCAACCCTGAACGGGCAGGTCATACCGTGGGGTTATATCCCCAACATTAGCACCCAGTTTAATTGGGATTTATCCATGTTCAACTTATCCTAAAAAATAAAACAAGAACAAATTTGTCAGGTTGTGCACCGGGTCGAGGGTTCTTCTGAGCCGCATTTGTTCATCCTTCAGTCCTTGTCATTTCCTTCTTGATACGTGCACATGATCTTATAATAGATCTTCTTTAGCAGATATGTCAAACTTTGTCAATGCTGAAGGAAATATGCCCTAGAGGCAATAATAAAGTTATTATTTATTTCCTTATATCATGATAAATGTTTATTATTCATGCTAGAATTGTATTAACCGGAAACATGATACATGTGTGAATACATAGACAAATAGAGTGTCACTAGTATGCCTCTACTTGACTAGCTCGTTGATCTAAGATGGTTATGTTTCCTAGCCATAGACAAAGAGTTGTCATTTGATTAATAAGATCACATCATTAGGAGAATGATGTGATTGACTTGACCCATTCCGTTAGCTTAGCACTCGATCGTTTAGTATGTTGCTATTGCTTTCTTCATGACTTATACATGTTCCTATGACTATGAGATTATGCAAATCCCGTTTACTGGAGGAACACTTTGTGTGCTACCAAACGTCACAACGTAACTGGGTGATTATAAAGGTGCTCTACAGGTGTCTCCGAAGGTACTTGTTGGGTTGGCGTATTTCGAGATTAGGATTTGTCACTCCGATTGTCGGAGAGGTATCTCTGGGCCCACTCGGTAATGCACATCACTATAAGCCTTGCAAGCATTGCAACTAATGAGTTAGTTGCGGGATGATGTATTACGGAACGAGTAAAGAGACTTGCCGGTAACGAGATTGAACTAGGTATTTAGAAACCGACTATCGAATCTCGGGCAAGTAACATATCGATGACAAAGGGAACAACGTATGTTGTTATGCGGTCTGACCGATAAAGATCTTCGTAGAATATGTGGGAGCCAATATGAGCATCCAGGTTCTGCTATTGGTTATTGACCGGAGACATGTCTCGGTCATGTCTACATAGTTCTCGAACCCGTAGGGTCCGCACGCTTAACGTTTCGATGACAGTTATATTATGAGTTTATATGTTTTGATGTACCGAAGGTTGTTCGGAGTCCCGGATGTGATCACAGACATGACGAGGAGTCTCAAAATGGTCGAGACATGAAGATTGATATATTGGAAGCCTATATTTGGATATCGGAAGTGTTCCTGGTGAAATCGGGATTTTACCGGAGTACCGGAGGGGTTACCGGAACCCCCCGGGGGTTAATGGGCCATAGTGGGCCTTAGTGGAGAAGAGGAGAGGCGGCCAGGGCAAGGGCCGCGCACCCCTCCCCCCAGTCCGAATAGGACAAGGAGAAGGGGGCGGCGCCCCGCCTTTCCTTCTTCTGCTCCACCTCTTTCCCCCTCTTCTCCTAATCCAACAAGAACAAGGGAGGGAGTCCTACTCCCGGTGGGAGTACGACTCCTCCTGGCGCGCCCCCTCCTGGCCGGCCGCACCTCCCCCCTTGCTCCTTCATATACGGGGGCAGGGGGCACCCTAGAGACACACCAATTGATCGTTTGATCTTTTAGCCGTGTACGGTGCCCCCCTCCACCATAGTCCACCTCGATAATACTGTAGCGGTGCTTAGGCGAAGCCCTGCATCGGTAGAACATCATCATCGTCACCACGCTGTCGTGCTGACGAAACTCTCCCTCAACACTCGGCTGGATCAGAGTTCGAGGGACGTCATCGGGCTGAACGTGTGCTGAACTCGGAGGTGTCGTGCGTTCGGTACTTGATCGGTCGGATCGTGAAGACGTACAACTACATCAACCGTGTTGTGCTAATGCTTCCGCTTTCGGTCTACGAGGGTACGTGGACAACACTCTCCCCTCTCGGTGCTATGCATCACCATGATCTTGCGTGTGCGTAGGAATTTTTTTGAAATTACTACGTTCCCCAACAAATGCAAACATCCAAGCGCTTTATTCCATGGAATCCCTCCTGGAAAGTCTGGGTCTCTTCGTTATATCAATGGGTTGGTTTCAAAATCAACTTGTTGACGCTGGTTTCTTGCAGAAAAATATTGGGAAAAAAATAATCCATTTGAATTGGCTTGCAATGCTTTGGCTTGACAAAAATATTGGATTTTAACATATCCTTCTGATGTTGAGCCGGCTTCGAATACTCCGGCTTGTTAGAAATATTAGACTTAAGATATTCGTCTGATGTTCTCCCGGCTTGAGGATGTAAAGTTTGTCGAGTTGCGGTTGTCGAATTTGTCGAGTTATAGAGATTAATGATGCCAGGTCATGATTGTTGCTGACACCGGGTCATGTAATAATTGGTCTTCCTTAGTTCTTTAGGCTATGTCCTTATAGGATGGATCCTCCTAGACCGGGTTTTCCCAGCCTGGGTGAATCTGAATTTTCTTTCCTTGTGATGACTTGGTGCTTGCTTTTGTAAATATAGCTTCCAATCGTTAAGTCGGCTTTTCGGGCCTTTCTATGAATAACTTGGAGGAGATAAACTTTGCAAATTTCTCCACTACGAATATGATGCCCAGTTTGCTCAAAACTTGACAACTTGAAAGTGTACCTCCCTTATATCCATATTAATCCATATTACCTGTAGCCCCCAAGTATTAAGAGGGGAACAAAATGATAGCTTAAGACTTGCTTCAATATAAATGTTACAACTCTGAAGAAATCCAGGTTGTTCATCTGAGCCGCCAGTCATAAACTGAATGTTTTGCATTTCACATGTATAGCCCCCAAGGGCCGACTCGTCAGTACATGATGGGTCGGGTCTTCAATTTGGACCTTATGATCTGTTAAAACAACTGAACGCTGTAGCCCCCAAGTGCCGAGTTGTCTTGCCTGTAGCAACCTAGGACTTGTAATCGTCTTATGCTCATAGAATATCAGCATGTGTAGCCCCAAGTGCCGGGTTGTCTTGCCTGCAACAACTTGGGACTTGAACTGAATCTTCAATGTTGTAGATATGTAGTTGAATAAAGAGCAACCTATAGCCCCCAAGGACCAGGTTGTTATGAAAATGATGAGCCGGTTCTTCCTTGAATCGACACTTAAATAGAAAACAACTTGTAGCCCCCAAGGGTCGGCTCATCTCCTTGAGATAGCCGGGTCTTCTGATAATGTGATGATTTGAAAAGAGACTTGCATTAGCCCCCAAGTGTCGTGGTGCATGCTTGCAGCGACATGGGACTTTCGTACTTGATGTAATTTTTTATTTGAATAATGTAGCCCCCAAGTGCTGGGTCATGTGCCTGCGGCGACTCGGGACTATTCCTTCCATTGTAAAATAAAATCAGATCCACTATTTGGATGATGTTGCTGAGTGCTTTGCATATCAATGTTGAACTTGTTGCTAAATCCATCAAGAGTGTTGCCTTGCATAACACTTCGTATTTCATTGCCTTTGATAAAGCCGGTTGCCATGATCTTTCCATGATATCCTTGCTTGAATTTTTGCTCTTCTTTATAACATTGCAATAATCCAATTTATGAATTGCCACTAGCAATTTATTATACCATGCTCCTTACTGTAAACCGACATTCTGGACTTAAAAGAATATATCCATCTCTCTGAGCCGAGTTTGAAAACCTCAATCATTCAGTACTGGTTGTGATAAACCATGATGAAGACCCGGCTCTCAATTGTAAGCCGGTCTTGTAGATATATACCTGCAATTGTTTCAAAGTCGGCTTTGATAGCCATTTTATTTGAAACTAGTTTCGATAAACCATATAAGATCCGGCCATGTTGGCCATCAAAGATTTGTTTATTCCTGCAGAGTTACAATGTAACCCGGTTTGAAAACCGGCTCCTGCAACAGATATATACATGGATATATGATGCATTTGTATGATGATGCAATGTATGATAATGTATGTGTATGATAACAGAGTATAAAAATGTCGGCTTTCGAGGCTCGAGTCTTGCTTCAATGAAGCTGGCGTGATAGCCTTTGGTTTATCCTAGCTTTCTGTAAGCCAGCTCTCACATGACATAAGCCGAGGTTTTAACCTTGACAAATTCATGGTCATAATAGATTGACCGTCAAGAGTACACCGGGCCATCTTGGCGGATGAGCATCAAGTAAACAGGCAGGTTTAACCAAGATGTTTAATGACATATGCCGGGTCAAGAGGGATGTTAATAGCTAAACTCGTTGAGTTGAGAGCCCCCAAATGACCATATGTTTGATTTTTTTTTTGCATGACCTAATCATGCATGTGATCACTAAAATATGTGGTTACAAATTTAATGTGTTACACAAAAGTTATGAGACATGTTAACGACCTATCGATGTCATGAGAGATTTGTAGGTTCGAAGGGGGTGAAGTGTTCGATTTGTGAGGTGGCAATGCAGCGTTGCTATTTTTGTAACCTAAAAATATTGTATACATGTAATGCACACAAACAAAGTTTTCCAATTTTGGGATTTATATGAGATATGGTTTTGCTATACTAGAACAAGATAATAGATTAGTTAATTTAGCAGTGCCCGGGCAACGCCACATGCTGGTAGTGTGGAGCTTAGCAGCGTGTCGGGACAGACTATACACTGATTGTTGTAATTGCCGTTTGAAAAAAAGAGAGTAAACTTTGCATGGTGCCATTATGCATGTCATCAGTGCAATATGTGGCTCAAAATTCAATTTGTTACGCAAAAGTTATGAGATATGTCCATGGCTCGACTGCTTCTGTTAACCAAGCTAGCACTTATTTTTGTTTTAGAGAAGTCATTAGCAGCGATTCAAATGGCCAAGGGCTGATAATTGTCGTAGCAACGTTTGCTTTGCGTAATCACAACTGATTTCTTGAACCCAAATATGCATCTGGCTGGTGTGGTGATTGCTTTTAGTTTTGTCCCATTCCCGCTGGGTGGAACGCTGGTAGTTCACTTCCAGCTTGTGGCGTCCGCTTTCCTCATATGCTGCCGGTGTTTCTAGGCAGAATACCTTCCTTTGTGTACATCATGAGCATCATGTTTTTTCATCAAACGCTGCTAGTTATGTACAACTAGAAGCGGCCGTTATTTTCATGGACGCCGTTGGTATTTGGTCAAACTAACAGCCGTGTCTTGTTTTGTAGAAACGCTGCTACTAGCAAAATCCTATAATTCGTTTCCCTACTAGTGATTACGTGAAGATTCTGGAAGACTTGAAAACAATTCGGAGATACTGTAGTCGTGGAGGGCTCTGCCTCCACTGACGCGCAGCTGACCTAGTTGTGTAAACCATAGGCCACTGGTGTGTTAGATAAGCAAGGGGTCGAGCTAGTCGTTGATCATATTCAATCCCTTGATACTTCACTTGTACTTTGTATATACTCCAACACAATAAAACATAAGCATGGAGTAGAGTATTATCTCATCTTGAGAGCCGACCAGGGTAAACCTCACCTCATGTTACCATCATGCCAAGTCACCTAGCTGGGATACTCTACCAGGGAATCTGGCGGATTTAGCTCCAAACTAAGTATCACAACCCGTTTGGAGGGAAATGAAAACACATATGAGCACTAAAATGATTTTTGAATAGAAAAAATAGTATAGTTGCCTCCTTCGGATATTCATCGCGTGTGCACCCAATGAATAAGAAAGTCACATAAAATCAATACATTGCTAATCTCTAAGTCCAGTGTGGGAATCCACGATTCGATGAAGCACCCATACAAAGACTTCCAATAGCTGATATATCCATAGGCAGCCTACTCGCGTAGTTGTGCAGGGTCACTAATGTAAAATAAATGTTGGGACACCATCAAAGTCCTCTTTTTTTAAAGGATTTTATAGAAAATTTGAAAAATTAAAATTCTTGAAATATTTTGTACGTGTGTTGGTTCATTTGTAAGAGAAGGAATTACATTAGCTTTGCAATGGAGCCAATTGCCAGTTGATTTGGAAAGCGACCGTTTGCAGTCAGTCAATATGGTGAGAAGTGGAGAAGTCAACAAATCAATGTATGATTTTCTTCGAGCTCTTTTACAGGACCCTTAAATTAAACAGGACCGTCTATTCTTTCTAATCTGACGGATAAGATGGATTGGTACACCAATAATTTAATTCGGAGTACTGACATAAAAAATCATGGCGTACCATGGCTTGAGGGGTAAAACTGTAACTCTGATGTGCTAATTAACGCGAGTATCTTGCTTGGTGGCGCCGCCGCGCAGACGGGCGGCGACTGTGGTGGCGTGGTCCTCGCACTGTCAGCACCATCTTTTCCGATCTTGTGGCGGCAGGGACATGGCTGGATTGGGTATATAGATCGAGAGACACCCAAACGATCGGTGTATTCTTTTCTCGTAATCCATGATATGCAAATACAAGTACCAAACTATCAAAGCATGTTTGGGCTGTCAAAGTTCCTTTGAAAATAAAAGTGTTTATGTGGTTTGTTCATAAACAGGTTATTTTAACCAAGGATAATTTGATTAAGCGTAATTGGACATGACCTACGAGGTGTAGCTTCTGTGATCGGGACGAGACAATCAAGCATCTCTTTTTTGATTGCCCGCTTGCCAGAGTACTTTGGCGGACGGTTCACATTGCTTTTAATATTACTCCACCAAATTCTGTCACCACGTTATTTGGGACATGGCTCACTGGGGTTGAGCCTGAATTAGCGAGACATATTCGTGTTGGAGTCTGCGCGTTGTTGTGGACTATCTGGACTTGCAGAAATGATTTGGTTTTTAACAGAATATCACGTATTCATTTTTTGCAGGTTATTTTCCGAGCCACGGCCATGATCCGTTCATGGTCACTACTCACTCCGATGGTGGCCAGGGAGCATTTGGTTACTGGATCTATCCGCTGGGAGATGGTAGCTCGGGATATCTTCAACCGGTTTGGATGGCGGTCATGTAATAGGATAGGCAATTAGTTTACCTATCTATATTTAGCCAGCCGGATGTGGCGTCTTTTCTTGGCTAGTCTGTGTGTCTAGCCTCTTTTGCTCTGTGTGAGCTGTATTTTTATTTCTTTTCTGTCGGAGACTTTCGAACCTTGTTGGAACCTTTTCTTTCGTTAATAAGATGGCCGTATGCATCACTCTGATGCAGAGGCCGGGGAGACCCCCCTTTTCGAAAAAAAACAAGTACCAAACTATCGATCTATATATATACTGCTGTTGCAGTTTACAACAAACAGATGCAGCAAACAATACATGACGAACTGTCTCGTAGATGCATCATAATCTATCTAGAGTTTGTTCGTTCCTAATGACGAAGATATGTATCCTCTAGTCATGGTCCCGCAGCCGGTCCTGTGTGTTTCACAAAGATCAACTAGGCCATTTTCTTTTGCCAATTCGGGCATGCGGCGAGCACGCCAGATCCATTGATTCTGGCCACGAGCAGATGGCGGCGACGCCGGGCGGACGATGAAGAGACAATGACGACATATATAAGGGTTCATGTTAATTTTGGTAATTAGATTAGATTAGATCAGACGAGATTAAGGATGAGATCTTTTTTAGTAACAAGGGGAAATGACTAAGATACCCCTTAAATTAGATGGCCAGATTTAGTTGGTACTCCCGACCCTCCCAGTGGAGTACAAGGGTACCGTAAAAGAGCTTCTTATTAGGGATATTAAGGACAATTTGTCCGAGCATAGTTTTTGTATTGCTCATATTTCTCATACTCAAAATTCCTCTAGCCACTCTATGGCAAATTTTAGTAGATCGCAAGGTCGAACTACTGTGTGGCTTGGATCTGGTCCAGAGCCTGTTCTCGACATTGTTAAGCGTGACTGTAATATTTTGGTTGATTAACACAAGAATTATCCCGCAAAAAAAGTGGACCATGTTTTTCTAAGGATTTCTTTGCACCATATATTGTATTATTTTCTTCTTCATTGTATCAGTTCAAATCCCTTGAAAATATTTATTTCCTTTTCCTTATGATGTAAACCAAATTTTGGGTGCAAATTTAATCTTATGAAAATCCAGTGCATGTGACATTGTAATTATTCATGGGATTCCTTTCTTTTATTTTCTAGAAACCGTGACACATATACTACCTTTGTAAACTTTTATAAGATGTTTTAGGTCACTAAAATAGTGACTAAAATGTCTTATAAAAGTTTATAGAAGGAGTACACTCTAAACATACTCCAATCTCTCATCAAGGCATGTGAAAGTTTCAACGAAAAGAATATCATTTTGCTCCAGTTAATTAACCCATCACCCGTGTTCACTTGGGACAGTTCATCAGAATTCAGAAACATAGAGAAAAAGAAGGAACATAGTAGTGGATGCTAGTCGATGGATGGTGATTAGTTAGTCATAGAGAAAGATGGAGACAGCGAGTGAAGGGGAAGGGGTAGCAAAAAAGTGGTTAGCTATATGGATAACCTGCCTCTCGTGTCACTGTTATGACTTATGCCCCAAAGCAAGTAAACAGTTGGCTCAAGGAAAAGAGAAGACGGAGAAGAGATGGATGTCACCTTCATGGCAATGTAATAAAGTAAAGGCCTGTGTTGCGCCTTGCCTGACTAGCAGCTACCGTGTCCAACTGCTTTTGCAACTAAGCAAGCAGCTTTTACCTAACTCGTGTCCTTCACTGTACTGTTAAGCAAAATTCAGTCGAGCAAGCAGCTACTAGTTACTCCGTCCGTCCCATAATTTAAGATGTTTTTCGGCGCTAGTATCGAAAAACGTCTTATATTATGAGACAGAGGGTGTTTTTGAAGAGGCTGTAGAAAGTTGATTCAATGCATGCAAGCACTTAGAATAATCTAAATCAAATTCATATTATCTCTGTGAGTTTATTAGTCCCATTGTATTTTGGGTCAAAATTTGACCATATATTTGACTAGCAAAATGTTAACCCATGACATAAAAAATTATGTTGTTGAATTCGTATTTGAATGTAATTTTTAATAATATTATTTTTGTTACGCATAACTTATATTTTATTAGTTAAAATTATGGTCAAAATATGATCTAAAATAAAAAGGAGACTAATAAAATAAGACAGAGGCGGTGCTTTCTACCACGTCCTCCATTAATTCATTGAAATGAGATCATTCTTACACAATATCAACTAAGTCAAGTTTTTTTCCTTCCCCACCCATACTCACATCAAATTAAATGTGATCAAAACTGACCTAATACATAGGTTGGACAAGATTAATATTGAACCACTAAAGTACACGCCTATTACAATGCACAGGCAATTAGGTAGTTTAGATAAATGCAGCAAGGCCGACTTGTAGGGTCTAGACCATCTATGGCTCCCACTTCAATTTGGTTGTGTGATGTGGAATGGATGGCCCGTTGGTGTGCATACTTTGTACTTTGGTGGTGTTCCATGCCTCCTTGGCTCCTTGCCTATCGTGCACGGCATCGTAGCTATCAACCCGAAAATCCTACACCTTTTTTTCTAGAAAAGGAGGAGGACCCCGGCCGCTGTATCTGAACTATGCATGCAGTCACTTTATTAATTATTCGCACAAGACCTTACAAAGTCATACAACAGTAAGACTAAAGCCACCGTCTAGATAACATCTGTCGCTACTCCTATCCAGTTGATGAAGGGATGCTGATAGTCTGGGCCTAATACCAAACAGACCTCGCAGCTAAACCTAACATCTAATACCTGAGGTCCCAACCAGGACTCCGGGTATGGGGCACCCACCAATCCGGCGCACTCCTCAACTAGGACGCCTGCCGGGTATGAGACCGCCGCAACCACCTGCCACCAATCCATCTTCAGTGTTGTACTGCTGCATCTACCTTGCCCGGTCTAGCTGCCGTCGACGCCACCACGACGCCAGACAACGCCACCATCCCGCGCTCGTCCATCATCACACGCCCACCGACGAGACCCCGCTGTTCCATGCCGCTGAGACCCGCCGTTGTCGACGTGCCAGATGCCACGCCGCTCCTCCGTCACGAACACCGCCTGTTGTCACTGGTCCCATCCCCTCCGCCTGCAGTTCCTCTAACCGAGCACCCAAACGCCCCAGGCTACGAACAAGTATGTAAGATTTACGAACCTACCATTTATTCTCTCTTCCTCATGAATTCAACTGCGGGCCGGGGCAGGGCGGGGTGGGGGGTACTGCTAATCCTGGTCCAATTAGTTTGCTCCACAACAGCACGTATGATTAATTGCATAGAAATTGTATGCAGGTATAGCATTGCTCCTATTAACCTACAGTCCGTGGTAGAAAACGAGACAACTGAAATCTACAGATTTATATAAAAAAGAAAATCGTAACCATGTATGTACACTTGAAAACCACGTTTTAGAAGTATGTGCGTACAGCGGGCCAACATGTGGTTGGATGGATAGGTGGACAGTGGTATCCCCAGTTCACCAGGGTTCGACGATACGCGTTCAGTGAGAGGAGACGTTTCCGTCGACTACGAGGCGTCTACGGTGACTTCGTAAAATCTCAAGATGATATGTCGGCTCAGTCCCTCGGAGATGCTCATAGGAGTATGGTGTGCGTGTGTGCATTCACAGGGTGAGTATATACGTGTATATATGAACGCGTTTATTTTGTGGGGAGCGGTACGATCAAAATTGTGTGTAAAAGGGAGTAAATAGCATAAAACTACTAGTTTACAGGCTATAGTTCCAAAAAACTACCACTTTTTAATTTTTCTCAGAAACCTACCAGTCGCGCGGTCCGCTGTTTCAAAAAACCCAAAACGCCCGTGACTAGCGATTGAACCGTTTTTCTGACCGTCTGGACCCACATGTCAGGCCACCTGGCCACGCGCGCTCACGGCGCGGCCGTTGACGGCCGTTAGCCCTCGTGGTCCGATCGGAACGAACCAGGGTAAATTCCCCACCATGCTCCCACTCGCTGCTCACTCACTCCCCTGCTCGCTCTCTCCCCTGCTCCCACTCCCCTGCTCCAGTACGAGCTCGCCGCCGCTCGCCGTCTTTGAGGTCGGTCGCCGTCGACCTCCTTGCCGCCATGCCTTCCTGGAACGACGAGGAAACGAGCTCGGAGGAGGAGTGCGAGGTCGTCGGCATGGACATGGGACTTATGGTAAGTTCTTTGCCACCTAGGGTTAGGGTTAGGTGCTAGTAGGCCTAGGCTACCGCCATGGATCTTGCTAAGTGTAGTGTTGTTGTTGTAGGATTCTTGTTCAATAGTGAGGCTGGGGTTTGATTGTAGGATTGATTTAAGCTAGGGTTCATCTCTATACAGTGTTAGGATTCATGCTGAGTTGGGGATTTTTTTAGTGTTTAATGAACCGTGCAAGTTGATTCTGGTGTTGAGTGCAGATTGAAACTAATGTTTGCTGGTTATTTTGGTTGCAGGAGGAACCAGACACCACTGTGGGGCCCCTTTTCTATGGCCAACTTGAGCTTGCTCATCCCAAGTGCATTCTGCATCAATTGAGGCCTATTAAGCGTGTTGCTTTTGAAGGGCCTGTAACAGGAAGGCGTTTCTATGGCTGCCCAGTCCAGGTTAGATGCCAATAAACTTTTCTGCTATGTATGTTCACTGATGTTTTATATGATGCAGCACTTTGTTTGATATGACAGTCACATATGTAATAACTTATCATATCTCATTTATGTTATTCATTGTTAGAAATTATGAAGTCTATACAAGTTAATCATGGAACTGAAATAAGCTCCTAGTCCATTTGTAATAACTTATCACATTTATAAATGCAGGAAAATGGTGTGAATTGTGGTGTTGTAGAGTGGGTTGATGGGCCTTGGCCAACTGTTTTTCAGAGATGTCTGTGCAAGCTATGGGAGATGTTCCATGAGCAGAACTTTAGAAGGGTACAGGACATGGAGAAGTTTGAGAAGGAGTTGGCCAGGCTTAAGAGTGAACATGAAAGGGAGCTGGCCAAGCTTAGGACTGAAAATGACAAGCTTTGCATTGAGTACACCAAGCTTGTTGATGATGTATCCAAGATGTTTGATTGGCAGGATGGTAGGGTGGACAAGAAGGTGTACCAGAAACAAGTGGAGGAGGAAGAACTTGAGAAGAAGAAGAAGGAGCTAGAGGAGAAAGCTATGTTGGAGGTGCAGATGAAAAAGCTCAAACTTGCAAAAGAGCATAGGTGCATTTTGCAGAGCCAAGCTGATATCATCAAGAACACCAGGAAGGCTATGAAGGCTGTTGAAGTTGACAGAGATGTTCTTAAGAAGGAGAAGGCAAAGCTTGAGCTTGTTGTTGCTGAGCTGCTGAAAGAAGGGTATGGCAGCAAGGAGAAGTTAGAGCAAATCAAGGCCATCCTTGAGTCTTGAACTTGTTGTGATATGTTGGTGAAGTAAGTACATCCAAAGGCCTTTATATAAGGATGTGGCCTGGCATGACTGCAAGTGATTATGGGTGTACATTTTGGGGGAATGTGAAGTTTAACCTAGTGTAAGAACCTTATTTCCTATGTTGTTAAGTTGTAATGGATCTCCTATACTATTAAGTAGTGGAAATGGATCTCTGATGCTACTAAGTTATGGAAATGGATCTTGTATGCTATTAAGTGTTCAACTTGATCTTCTATCTTTTATATGTACAGAGATGAACCCTAGCTTAAATCAATCCTACAATCAAACCCCAGCCTCACTATTGAACAAGAATCCTACAACAGCAACACTACACTTAGCAAGATCCATGGCGGTAGCCTAGGCCTACTAGCACCTAACCCTAACCCTAGGTGGCAAAGAACTTACCATAAGTCCCATGTCCATGCCGACGACCTCGCACTCCTCCTCCGAGCTTGTTTCCTCGTCGTTCCAGGAAGGCATGGCGGCAAGGAGGTCGACGGCGACCGACCTCAAAGACGGCGAGCGGCGGCGAGCTCGTACTGGAGCAGGGGAGTGGGAGCAGGGGAGAGAG
This sequence comes from Triticum aestivum, assembly GCF_018294505.1. Classification (NCBI taxonomy): domain Eukaryota; kingdom Viridiplantae; phylum Streptophyta; class Magnoliopsida; order Poales; family Poaceae; genus Triticum; species Triticum aestivum. Next base: position 395,143,622 of record NC_057814.1, on the reverse strand, counting down.
CGAGCAGGGGAGTGAGTGAGCAGCGAGTGGAGCATGGTGGGGAATTTACCCTGGTTCGTTCCGACCGGACCACGAGGGCTAACGGCCGTCAACGGCCGCGCCGTGAGCGCGCGTGGCCAGGTGGCCTGACATGTGGGTCCAGACGGTCAGAAAAACGGTTCAATCGCTAGTCACGGGTGTTTTGGGTTTTTTGAAACAGCGGACCGCGCGACTGGTAGGTTTCTGAGAAAAATTAAAAAATGATAGTTTTTTGAAACCATAGCCTGTAAACTAGTAGTTTTATGCTATTTACTCTGTAAAAGGCCACATGACACGTGTACAATAAAAAATCCAAACAATTAAAAAAGTTACGTGTAAAAGAGAGAGCAAGGGCGAACGGATAATGCAGCACCCATTTCGCAATCGGCGAGATGAGCCAGGATCTAGAATTAATGAATTCGCGTACGCGTGGAGCCCGAAAAGTACCGCACCTTCCTTCTGTCACCAGATCGTTGTCGAATGCACGGTTGTCACACGCTTTTCCCACCTGCAACTGCAACAAACTAATGAGTTTCAGTCTCATCCAGCCGTGCAATTATGCAAACAGACATGGTGCCTGTCAGAGGAGACAAGTCAAAACACGATTGAGGGGAAATGAACATAACCAAACAGAGAATTATGCACTGTACGGAGTACATCTCAATCATAGTTATCGATTTTGGAGGATGACGATCTCTCGTTGCCGTCAATAGTAATCGCCTGATGTAGGTAGTACTGTACATGATCTCTTTATCGACCCCACCGTGGCGTCGCCAATTTGCAGCCGCTAGATATGCATAATATGACAGCTACAGAGGAATGTCCTGGGAACTTCTACAGTAACGTTTTTACTACGTATGCAGTGTACAGTAGAACACTCGATGGTGGTGTGTATTCGAGTGGACTTCGGGTTACTTATTTCGGCCGCTCAGTAGTTCCGTTTTGGCTGATTCTTAGAGAATAGGACCTATCTCTAGCTTTTTTCAGAATCTTCAGCCCCCATTCTTTTTACAATCCATGGCACAATACGATGCTTAATACTCTGTTTCGGGCTGCGAGAGAATAAAAAAAAGACCGGTGAGCCGTTTTCTTAGAAAAGAAACTAGAGTAAACCAATCTGTGATTGGATGTTTGAAGGGACAGTGGTATTCTCACCTCATCAGATTCAAGTCCTGATGCTCACATTATTTCTGGATTTATTTCAGAATTTTTGGTGATGCGCTTTCAGTGGGAGGAGACGTTTCCGTCGACGACGAGGCGCCTATAATGACTTCTTAAATCTCAAGATGATATGCCGGCTCAGTCTCTCGAAAATGCTTATAGGGATAGGGTGTGCGTGTATACATTTATAGGGGGTGAATGTATGCGCGTCTGTATGAGCGCTTGCGTCTGTATCGTGTTAAAAAAAACCCAGATAGCAGCCTAATATCTTCTAAGAAAAGGCCCTGGTTTTCTTTTTGAGTTGATAAAAAAGGCCCTGGGTTAGTTGCACCATTAGTGTTTGGGCCATTATAGCCTTCTCCAAGTCCACTCAAGGCCCTGCCCGGCCCGGCTTAACTATTAGTAGCCCACACACCATTTCCTCGCACATTTTTCCGCTTTCCTCCATCTCAGGAAAGGACCACGATGGCGTCTTTCTGCCGCTCCGCCGCCGCCGCGGCCAGGTCGGCTGCGCTCCGGTCCAAGTCCCGGATCGCGAGCCCGTTCCCGGCGACGAGGTCTCCCGTTGCCGCTCCTCGCCTCCGCAGGTCATTCCTGAAATCCCCAACCCTGTGTCGTCCCACCACTAAACTCGCTCGAAAGCTGTTCCCAGAGGTTTTCAATCCTGCTGCTCCTCCTCTCAGGTCCACGGTGAAGATGCTGGCGGGCGCGGAGTCGCTGATGCCGCTCCACAGCGCGGTGGCTGGCGCGCGGCTACGGTCGTGCATCGCCGCCGACTCCTCCTGCTGGAGCTGCCTCTCCCAAGGTGAAGTCCACCCCCTGCATGCATCCAGTTCGTTGCGTTTCTGTTATTATTGAATGCCTAGTCGTGCTAGTTTGATTGGCTCTGCTTGTGATGATGATTTTCTACTATCTAATGCTGGAATTGCAATGCTTTGTTTCCTGAGAGACTAGTCAGTTGAGATGTCTTAAGTTCTAGGATATGACATTTCTGCGCAATTTGTCTAGCGTGTGCGCATAAGATATATCATTAGTTCATTACATTGGTGCGATTGTGTCGTAAAGCTGTTGGGCTTATCAGTTTATCTATGGCTCTCCTCTATGGATTCCAGTTGGCCTTGGAGAGCATTGTCAGGCTTGTCCATGGTAATTATAAATTAGATGTGAATATTTCTGTCTCTCTGCCTATGTATGTTATGTTTTTGTACTAAGCTAAGCACCATTGTTTGTTTGCAAGTAAGAGCAAATGATCAATAGCTCGGTCTGTTGCCTTTAGCTGGATATGTATAGCTGTTTATTGTCTAATTGTGCTTCTTCTTGCATAAGGGTTTTAACCAGATATGTACAGCTTTTCATTGTATTTTGGAGAAGACAAGGTTGCAGAATTATTGGGCTAATTTTTCTTCTTCTTTAATGGTGTTTTCTAATCCGAGGAGTCAGTTTCCAAAATTCACCCTCTGAATATTTAAAGCTATCTAGTTTTGCTATATGAAAATTATATCACTAGCTTCTTAAAGTTTTTCATAATCTTATATTTTATACTAACGTATATGCTGTGTAATGAACAAAAAGTGTGTCTCAGAACTGTGAAAACTGAAAGTATGTTATTACATCATTTAAAAAAGAATAGAAGGAGTAACTTTTAGTATATAATGCATCAATTGCATACTTGTTTACTTACATGTTCAACATTCTCATTTCTGTTTTGGTAATCATCCTGGTAGGTTTGATCAAGCGCATCTGATAATGGCTAGGAGCGTAATGTTGAAGAGCATGGATCACTTGCTCCTGTGTCATTTTCAAGATATTTTCTTTCTTCTCTGAAGAATAGGATATGTCAGTGTGCATTAATCAAATTTTGTTGAAAAAGTTGCAGATCTAATCTGTTGGTGACTCGTTCACAACTATTGTTTAATTTCACTCTATGCAATAACAGAGTTACCGCAGTTCCTTAACGTAATGTTCGTTTTGTGGACACCTTGAATCTTAACACTGGGTGGTATTACGCTGTTTGTCGTTTTCCAGCCTTGCATGTATATTGGGTGGGTCGTTTGTGTGTTTTAAATTCATCTGATGTGTGCCATTCCTACAAGACAAAAACGCCTATAAATTGAAAAGGTCCAGGTCAAAATCCTACGGTGGTGATCATGTTTACAATTCCTTTTGTTTATTTATTGTTCCTCATTGGTTGGTTTCTGATATTCAGTAAGGAGCCATCTCTTTTTCTTCTTCTCTTCTCATTGAGCTTTGTTGTTTTGTTTTGATACAACGCATTAGACTTTGCTCTTCCTCGGTGACGAAGGCTGAAGAGGTGGGCATCCTACTAGGAACAGCACTCAGGATGGATCTTGTTTATCTGTTAGATGCTTGGCTTGGCGAGTCCATGGCTACAGAGATACTGAACTTTGTTTGGTGACTCGGTGTTCGGGTGCGCTCTTTAACTAGTAGGGTTCCTGGTGGCTGAAATGTCCTTTTCTCTGTATCAGCTGTTGATCTCGTGCCTAATCTGAACACGAGTTTCGTTCTTCATGAAGACAAAAGTTGAAGTTTCTCCTTCATCCTGATCACGCGTTCACCTCACTCTTTGTTATTTTCCTAAAAATAAAAATCTCATGCTGACAGACCAGTTATTTTTAATGCCGGCTTGCCATTATTATTCAGTGATTATGATTAGTTAAGTTAGCAGACTACGGCAGGTTTATTATTTTGTATTTGGCCGGCTTACGTTTGTCCTACATAATTACCCGTTCCTTTGCCGGCCTACCTGTCCCCTCACATCGAATCAATAATCCGTCCAAATTTCCCCAATTGGAAAAGGAAGGGCGGTACTACTAAGAAGTGAGCTGATACATTCTCTTATCTTTACGTGCTATCTCCCAATTTTGCCATTTGCCAACTACAAGCATCGGCGATGGCCAAGATCACAGGAACAGCCATATGTGCTCTCTTCATCTTCTTCTCCTTCACTTGCTGCCTGCCTCCTCTTGCTGGATCCTTGTCCTTCGACTACCCAACCTTCCGCTCGGAGGACCAGAAGGCCATCAAGATCGAAGGTAACGCTTCCTTCAGTGTTGGGCACATCGACATTAGCGGCAACAACTGGGACGTCCGTAAGAGCCAGGGGCGGGCGTCGTACAGTACCCAGCCAATGTTGCTGTGGGATGGGCACACAGGCGAGGTGGCTAGCTTCACCACCAGCTTCTCCTTCATCATCAAGCCCAAGTCCAACAGCAGCAGGGGGGCTGGCATGGCGTTCTTCCTTGCCAGCTACCCGTCGAGCTTACCGACTGGGTCAGCAGGCTACTACAACCTCGGTCTCACGAACCAAAAAGATGGCGCTGTGGCGGCAGGCGACAACCGGTTCGTGGCGGTGGAATTCGACACCTCCAATGAGACCGAGGTATCAGATCCCGACACCACTGTGGACCACGTTGGCATTGACATCAACTCGTTAAAATCGGTGAAAACTTTGCCCCTGCCAAACTTCAGCCTCACTGGAAACATGACTGCCGCTATCCAGTATGACAACATTTCAAGTATCATGTCTGTCACACTATGGCTTGGTGATGGCCATGGCCCGATTTACAGACTTAGCTCCAAGGTTGATCTCAAGAGCGCACTGCCGGAGCTGGTTGCGGTTGGCTTCTCGGCGTCGACGGGCAAATCCGTTGAGCTGCATCAATTGCTTTCTTGGCACTTCAACTCATCGCTGGAGGGCAAGACGGCAACAGTAGTAGCACCGCCGGTACTACCACCACCCTCCTCGAGAACTTCCAGTTCCGGAGTCATAGCAGGAGCCGTTGCTGGGGCATCGCTGTTCCTCGTGGTGTTCTTCTCCATGTCAGCCTTCTTGCTACGTCGCCGCCAGAACAAGAAGAAGAGGGAGGCCAAGGACGAGGGTATGGACTCGGAAGGCGAGGTGGTCATGGAGATGGAGTTCGGGACGGGGCCAAGGAGGTTCCCGTATCGGCAACTCACCAACGCGACACGGAACTTTGCAGCAGAGGAGAAGCTCGGGCAAGGTGGCTTAGTGCAGTGTACAGAGGCCACCTGAGAGAGCTTGGCCTCGCTGTGGCCATAAAGCGATTCTCAAAGGAGTCATCCATGCAAGGGAGAAAGGAGTACACGTCGGAGATCAACGTCATCAGCCGGCTGCGCCACCGAAATCTGGTGCAGCTTGTGGGCTGGTGCCACAATCATGATGAGCTCCTGCTGGTTTATGAGCTCATGCCCAACCGTAGCCTCGATATCCATCTCCACGGCAAGGGTACCTTCTTGACATGGGCGATGAGGTAACATGCCTCTTACTTGCACGGTGTTCATCTTAACATGAATTTGGCATCTCTTGGAGCTCATGAATGGATGTTCATGGCAACAGGATGAAGATAGTCCTCGAGCTTGGCTCTGCACTGCTCTACCTCCACGAGGAATGGGAGCAATGCGTGGTGCACCGAGACATCAAGCCCAGCAACGTGATGCTGGACGAGTCCTTCGGTGCCAAGCTTGGCGACTTCGGGCTCGCGAGGCTCATTGACCACGCCGTCAGGATGCAGACGATGACCATAGTGTCGGGGACGCCGGGCTACGTGGACCCCCAGTGCCTGATCACCGGCCGCGCCAGCTCCGAGTCGGACGTGTACAGCTTCGGCGTGGTCCTGCTGGAGGTGGCGTGCGGGAAGAGGCCGATGAGCACGTCCGCTAACAAGCAGGGCGTCTCCCGGCTCACCGAATGGGTCTGGGACCTGTACGGCGAGGGAGGCATTCTTGAGGCGGTGGACGAGCGGCTGAACGGCCACTACGATGAGGCGGAGGTGGAGCGTGTGATGGTCGTGGGGCTCTGGTGCGCGCACCCGGACTCGAGCGTGCGGCCGTCCATCAGGACGGCCATGGCCACGCTGGTGTCCAAGGATGCCAAGCAGCTGCCCGTGCTGCCGGCCAAGATGCCCGTGCCCACTTACGCGCCCCCGATGGCACCGTGGGACGGGCAGTCGTCGTCTTCAGGTTTGTCGACGTCCACCGTGACGCGATCGTCGACGACTAGCGGCTACACAGGGCCAGCGCCAATGGTGACACCCAGGGCATGAGCACCGGCAGGTCCATGTCGAGATCTCTTTGTGGCGGGTCTGAACAGAGATGTCTCCGTTCTTCAGGGCTCCATTGTGAGCTAACATGTCCAGCATGAGGGCTTCATTAATTTAAAGCCGGACGCCAGCCTTCTGTTTAAAAAAAGCATGATCGAAGATGCGCTCGCATCAAATGCTCATGACTTCTTGAGTTGTATCATAAACGACGATGTGTGTTTTACCTTTACAACTTGCATTGCTCCTTCCAGAGAAGGAACGGTGTTAGATCATCTCCGGTTCTCTTTTAAGGAGTCAAGCCGCATTTAGTCCAACTCCTATTTTCTTAGCTGCTCAATGTTTTTAGGAAAGGCATCTGTCAGCTCTTAATTTCGAGTGTTCGAAAGGAGTTGTTAGCGGAAGGTTCCCTCAAGACTCTCTCTCTCTCTCTCTACCGCCTCTACGCCGGCGTTGCCTGTGCCGCGATCATTGCAGTCGATGACCACCCCACACCCGTAACCCTGCCGACTTTCAGGCGCCAAATTCCGACGAACTTTTTTGTCACCTTTTCATCTTTATTTATCGTCTCCAGCCATGGCGATGCTCTTCCCTATCGTCCCCATCTACGAGCGAAGTTGCAGCATCTGTGAAGGAACACCTACAGAGAGGAAAAGCTCACCTAGAGGAAGAAAAGTGGTCGTCGGCCGCCATCGCCGTTTTTGATGAATCCTTGCGTTCTGGACAACGCCATCATGCCACTGGGAGGAGGATGAGGGGAAGAGCCCATTCACACAAAGAAGCGCCCAAGACATTGCCCCACGGAGGACGAATTTCACCTACTTTCTTGAGTACTTTGTCGCACGCTTACGCCGCGCACGGTGAATCTCTATCATGTTACTTTTGCAGAGCATCTATCCTTGGACCTAACTATCTCATGGATATCATCTAGTGACGAGAAGTCGTTGTTAGTCACCTGGAAGGAAGAGGAAGGAAGAAGGAAGAAGAGGAAGAGAGGATTCCATGTGGGGTCTAGCTCATTGTAGGAGATCGGGAATGTGGCCGTTGGAATTTGGCCTCAAATTTCGGAGAACTCTAGAAGTCTAGAGAGAGATAAGCCCTCGGATGCCTCTGCTGCCGGACGCAGGCGCTGCGGCGTGCATCTGATTCATGTTTAATGACTGTTACTGCAGCCACGGTCGGCGCGTGCACTCCGATCTGAGGCCCGATCGTTGATCCATGTTCAATGGCATGGCATGCGAGGGCGAGGTGCAGGCCTCGTCGTCGTACCATGTACGTGTTGGCCTGTTCGGTGCCCAGGCGTACTCCAGGCGTTAATTCTCTGGAGAATGGGTACATGCACGGGGAGAAGTTAAATAGGCTTTGACGTTATGGGCACGCATTCGACGTGTTACGTCCAGATCAAGGAAGAGTGTCCATCGAATCAGCTACGTAGCACACAGAGGCTAAGATTGAAAGTACATACGTGAATCTGCACGGGGAGTAGTTTAACTGTCGGATTCTCTGCCACGCTTCCTTCGATCCATATACCTCGATAACTGAAGCCTACCATAGTAGCAATGATAGCGTGCCCCCCCCCCCCCCCCCCCCCCCCAAAAAAAACAATAATAGCGTGCTCAAATCGGTCAAGCGTACGAGCACAGCATTTCCAGATGAACCGATCCAATGGATCCCAGAATTCGCACAAATTCACGCGTCAAACCGGATGCACGCACCGCAAGACAAATGCAGAAACATTACGATCGAGTTTCCGCTCCCATGAGTAGATGGCCAATTCTATTCCAGGAATCGAAAGCCCGAATTCTGAGCCTCGGATGCCACCCCGACACCGAAATGAGATGTCCTCTCTCGGATGCTCTGTTACTCGCTCCTGCAGGCTGCAGCTGACGTTAATGACTGCCGCCTGCGTAACGTTAGCCACGGTCGGCGCTCTGAATCCCGATCGCATCTGCTCATCGATCCATCCATACATCGACCCATGCATCTGGTAGCAGCAGCAGCAGCAGGCGTATTACGTGAGCTTAACAATATCCCATCTTTAATTCTCTCAAGGTCAACACAGTGCAAGCTTAACTGTCAGCTTCCCCGCAACGCTTGGATCCACATGTAATGGATTCAGGACGGCTTGCCTCGATAACTGAAGCCCACCACAGCGTATTCAAATCGGTGAAGCGTACACGCGCATCGTTTCAGGATGAACAGATCCAATGGATCCCAGCAGATGGATCGGAATTGGCACAAATTCACGCGTCAAAACCAGATGCACGCACGCAAGCACCGAGCAGGGCAAGACAAACGCAGGAGCATTCTGATCGTCAATTTGCACTCATCTCAAGTAATCCATGGAGATAAGCTTAGACCAATCAACGGGAATCACTGGGTGTGTTACACGTCACGCTGTCACGCACGTAAAAAAATGGATGCACGCTCGTTTAAAAAAAAAAGAAATGGATGCACGACGCGACGCGACCCTCTGGCCGCCCGCTTATAAAAGGAGCGCCGTGCGGTCTCGTTCCCGGCGAACAGCAACAGAGTGAGGCGCTCACCAAATAGACTTCACACACAGATCGAGATGGTGCACAGGCTTACACACGACGAAGGTGACGAGGCTGCCGCCACCACGGAGGGGAGGAAGAGGGAGACGACGGCGACAAGGAGGAGGAGGAGGCAAGGTGGCGGAGACGCCATCGCGGCGATCAAGAGGAGGATGCTGCGGTGCAGCGAGGCCGGAGAACGGGTGAGGTTCAAGCGGAGCTACTTGGCAGGCGCGGGCGGCGGCGAGCAGGGCGACGGCGCCTCCGCCGTCTTCTTCTACCTGGCCTGCATCGCCTGTGCGCCGGCTTAATTAGTTCATCAGCTCCTCTTTCCTGTGTTCTACACAGGTTGTAATTGCCTGATTGGAATCATATATAGTCCGCGTTAGCTCACTACTCCGTTGTCAGTGGTAGGCTCTCAGGAATCAAGATGAGATGCTCTGGTCGTAAATATTTCAGTTATTTCTAAGTTTTCTCTCTCAATTTTTACTCCTCCGTAGTAAAATTTGAAAATAGGGCAAAGAAGGATTAAGCTTACATATACTCCCTCCGTTCCTAAATACTTCTTTCTAGGCATTTCAACAAGTGACTACATACGGAGTAAAATGAGTGAATCTACACTCTAAAATATGTCTACATACATCCGTATGTGATAGTCATTTGAAATGCCTAGAAAGACAAGTATTTAGGAACGGAGGGAGTAGTAAGCACTACAACGAGTCGCAAAAAAAAAAAGTAAGCACTACAACTCTGATGCCATAATATCAAGTCGTCTAGCAAAATTGTACAGAGCCAAGTGACTTCAAAGCTCTGGTTTTATCACCTCCGATATCTTAAACCACCGAGAAAATCTGACCCTCTCTCTGGAATCTTGCAAACTGCCGGTTGTAATTAAGGATTTGCAGCATTGATGCGACGCCTCGTTCGCCTCTCTCTCGAATCAGGGCCTCTGTTATAACCTACTTTCTTCATAGCTCTGCCCTCCAGGCCAATATCCACTTTTGGAGGGTTCCTAAAGCAGAATGATGCAGCTACGTCCTGCCAAATTATAGTGAATTTGACATTAGTCTCCTTTTTTCGTCTTTTTTGTCAAGTCCCAAACTCCAATTTGGGGGTGATGAAAATAATATCAGCAAGTACTTCCGAGAGGTGCTCACCGAAAAATAAGAAAAAGACAAGTGTGCTTCTAGTACATGCTAGGTAGAACAATTGAAATTGTAAAACAGCCAAATGAAAAAAATACAGATCCCGCAAAAAAGTTCGACAAGCATTTTACCTTCAAACTGAGACTATGAACATTAAAGATGTCTTTCATGGCGTGTGAGTTGTATGCTAGAATGTAGGATCTGTAGGCTTGTTGAGCTGACTGGTGTAGGAAGTAGTTCTCGCCAACGATTTTCTCCTGCTCAACAAATTGAGTTGTAACTTGTTATTAACATATTATTAGAGAAAAGTGGATAGGAACACTCAAGAGTGGTAAAAGATACACTTACAAAATGTGCTTGCAGATTTGGCACATTCTTGTTGTTAAACTGGTGTTCGGTGAGATGAATGTTGGCTGCCTGCAGGCACACTAAATATGTGATTTCGCTAACTTTAGAGGGAAAGAAATGCCATATTATCTCGGTGCAGAATTGATTACCCTCAGGGAGATAAGAAACTCTAATTCTTGGGGCAGTAAGAATAACAATACAGTTGGTTTTCCTTTATCACCAGGTGCAGTACGCCCAACATGATGAATGTAATCCTGAAAGTCAAATTCGAATAGCTTAGCACAGTTCAAATATGAGAGGAATTCCTGCAAGTCAAATTCAGATCATCAACGTACGTACCTCTGGTTCATCTGCCGGAGGATCGTATTGCACAATATAATCCTAAAACAAGGCCACATATCATCATTAGGTCAGCACGAGGAAAAATATTTCGGTCGCACTCAATTAAAGATACACTGCCATTCAAAACCTCACCACATGAGGAAGATCAAGTCCACGTGCTGCCACATTAGTGCATAATAAGATACTCTTCTCTGCCGCGCAGAAGGCAGAGAACGTTGCGGTTCGGTCGTGCTGCTCTTGTTTCTCGTGGATATCAGCACACTCTATCTGAAGAAAATTCAGAAGTTGCACATGGAACTTGACTGAACTACGTGATGAAAACAGCACCATGACCTTCTTGCTAGACTGTTTCCTCTTCAGGAAAGCGTGTAGAACCAGGAACCACTTCTCGCTAGGAACCACACTGTATCCCAGCTGCAAGCCTTCAGCATTAGCCTGTCTCTGTCAAAGCATCGGCGTTATTTTCGCAAAGATGTTTTCTAATTCTGAAAAAAGAGTTGAACTGCTATATATGCGATACGATGCCCTGCAGGTCTCCTGCTCCTCGTCCACCGTTTGCTCCGCCGGCTCCTGCCCGGTTTCCACGGTGGCAGCGGTACAGTAGACCGTTTGCTCCGACTCCGTCGGTCGCTCTGCGGAGCCCGTGGATGAGGCTGCGGGCGACATGGCGGAGTTCCGTTTTAGGGTTTTGGTGTCGTGGGGGTGGGGCTTCGCTGTTATTACGACACGGGGAACTTCTATATATGCAGAGGTACATATATATAGAGATAAGAGCATCTACGGCCGGAGTTCAAACCAGGCTCGCATGGACGGTCTGGTCACCCGGACTGACCGATACCTTTTATATCCAGTTCAAATTTGAGGTGGATATGGGGACACCCGAGCGCGCCGGTTACATCAGACCCGACAAGCTTACCCCACCATAATTTGCATCAAATCCATCAAACTCTTCTTCCTCATGCCGCCTCCGTCCTTCCTTTGCTGCGTCTGAGCCCTGGCCGTCCACCCTTGCTTCCCATCCTCACCGTCGGTCCCGATCCGCCGCCCTAGATGTCTTCTTGCCCGTCCCCGACCGTCGCGACAGAAACTGCGTCCGCCTCATCCATCATCGTCCCGTCCTCGGCTTCGTCGTGCAAGCCGGAGAAGAAGCTGGAAATTGAGGGGAGAAGATTCAGTTGAAGAAGTAAGAGGCGGATCAAATGGGAGCTCAAGAAAACCAAGACATTTGGAGAGATTGAGTTTGAGAAAGAGATGTTGCAACTCGCACTGGATGGGGAAGATGAGAAGATCATGTTAAAATTAGGGAATAATGCTCGATACCCTAATACGGGTGTGGCTCTTTATATATATAAGGGTGCAATATGTACACAGATATAAAATACGGTTACGTAGAGAAGCCTATACATACAATCTAACACCCTCCCTCAATCTTAACTATGACCCGAAGTGCAAAAGCAAGTTAAGATTGCGCCTACAACCTTCAAACTGAGGTTGTGGAAGTGGTTTCGTAGCAAGTTGATCTTTGGAGGAGATAAACTTGATATGAAGAAGTTTCTGTGCAACACGTTCCCTCACAAAGTGAAAGTCAACTTCGATGTGCTTGGTGCGAGCATGGAAAACTGGATTAGATGAAAGATAAGAACCGGTGGCTACTCTTGAGAGACTCCCAACTCTCTCAACACAGACTGTACCCAAATGAGCTCAGCTGTGGCATTGCAACTGCCTTGTACTCTGCTTCAGTGCTACTCCGAGACACTGTGGCCTGCTTGCGCGCACTCCAGGCGATAAAGTGTGACCAAAGAATACAGCATAGCCCCCCATTGATCGCCGGTCATCCAAGATCCCAGCCCAATCTGCATCAGAGAACGCCGAGAGAACACTCGAGGAGGTAGACCGAAGATGCAAGCCATAGGAGACAGTATGAGCGAGATAGCGCAATATACGCTTCACAGCTGACCAGTGTGAAGTCCGAGGAGCATGAAGATACTGGCGCACACGGTTGACCGCATAGGAGATATCCGGCCGTGTGATAATCAAGTACCGCAGGCCACCAACAATACTGCGGTACTCTGTAGCATCATCTGAAGGAAGCAAGGCACCATCCAAGGCCGATAACCGATCAGTCGCAGACATAGGGGTGGTAGCATGCTTGCATTGCAACATACCAGCACGTCGCAGCAAGTCCAAGGAATACTTATGCTGAGTGAGAGTCAGGCCAGCAGTAGACCGTGAAACCTCCAGACCAAGGAAGTAATGGAGAGCACCCAGATCCTTGACAACAAAATGACCACCCAGAGCAGACAACAGACGATCAGGGGCAGTCACTGAGGAGCTGATAAGAAAAATATCATCAACATAAACCAGCAGGTACATAGTAACCTCAGGACGATGGAACAGGAACAGAGGCGTGTCAGCAGTGGACGGAGCAAATCCAAGACGTCGAAGAACCGAGCCAGGTCGGGCATGCCATGCACGAGGAGCCTGCTTAAGTCCATAAAGCGCCTTAACAAGACGACACCAATGATGTGGACAAGTAGGATCAACAAAACCTGGAGGTTGCTGCATGTAAACCTCTTCTTCCAAGACTCCATGGAGAAAAGCATTCTGAACATCAAGCTGACGTAGAGACCACCCTTTGGCAACAGCCAAGGACAGAAGCAGACGAATGGTGGTCGGTTTGACAACTGGACTGAAGGTATCCTCATAATCAAGACCATACCGTTGTTTAATACCTTTGGCCACCAACCGTGCCTTGTATCGCTCAATAGAACCATCAGCATGCTTCTTTACCTTAAACACCCACTTGGAGTCAATGATGTTGACACCAGACATAGGGGGAACCAAGCGCCAAGTATCATTCCTCTGTAGTGCATGAAGCTCCTGCTCCATGGCACTGCGCCAATGAGGAATCCGGAGAGCCGCCTGAAAATGCCGAGGCTCGGCAGTGGAGTCAGCATCTGTCTGTGCCATACACGCCGCAATCCACGCAACCGTGCCGTCAGTGCGCTCCTTCAGCCGAACAATACCACCCTGACTGTGCGTACGAGGACGCAGAATAGTGGTAGGCGGCGGATGTGGCAGCGGAGACGGAGTCGATGAAGATGGCGATGACGACGCAGACTGCTCCCAGACGCAAAGCCAATCGTGTCCCATGTTAAAATTAGGGAATAATGCTCGAATAGATGATTAGCTTATATATCCTTTATTTTTCTCCATACTGATTATTAATTTGACTTTCCATAGGTTTAGACAAACTTTCTGTCCAGCTACAAAATTTTAGTTTTTTTAAAATCGTGTATAAACGTCTGCTGCCATATTAGGCAGTTTTAAGTTGAGACAAGTCAACTAATAATTACCCTTCGTCCTTTGATCAGCTAGATGAGAATAGTAAGAGTGGGAGAGAGAGAGAGAGCATCCACATGGTTACAACGAGAACTTGAGAGAGAGAGAGAGGTGGGGGGGGGGGGATTAATGGTGAAACATCAGAAAATATATATGCCCAATTAGCACAAGAAGCAAATAAAAAAGTACAGGGAGTTCACATCCATGGTTCGTTTCTCTCCTCTTGATTTTGATTATCAGCTACATATACAAATGCATCTCCCAGCATCCGTGATGCTGTAATCTTCTACGAAGACCACTTCTAACATGCCAATTATAAATTGTGTCATATGGAATTAAGATGTCTATTGACCTATCCATGTGTATAATTTCAGATTATAAAATTTGGCATTTCAAAAGTTAAGCATTTGCCAATATATGCATGAAAAGGAAAGGGTGTTTCGTGGGGTAGGCTTTCTGTTTCTTTGTGCTTCAGTCGGTGCATACGGACTGAGCCCTTCTTGGATAAGTTTCACATCACCAACGACATGAACAAGTATGATGTCACTGCCAATCCTGGCACCTGGTTGGATGATTACTTAGTGGCCCGCAACATCAATGGAGGAAATGAGTGTATTGCTCTCCGTAATATTTCTTTGATGCTAGAAGGTTCAGCACGAGCATGGCTCAATAGCTTGCCTGAGGACATTATCTATGATTGGGACGACCTGCACGAAGCCTTCATCAAGAACTTTGAGGGCACCTATACAAGGCTCGACAATGCGTATGGTATCTCGAATTGCGCCTGACATGATGGAGAGTCAGTCCGTGAATACATTAATCGTTGGAATCGGCTCCGCAATTACATTGAGAATGTCACCGAGCCACAAGCTATGCAAGCCTTTGAGCAGGATTGACCTATGGACTCTTGAAGTTCAAGTTGGCCAAGACGGAAGTTCAGACCATGAGCTGGCTCATGGAAATCGTCAATATGTATGCTACTGTAGCATATTATATTAGCCAAAAGCCACTGACTTCCCAGGACAAAGGGAAGGCAAGTGACGAGTCTGTAGCATAGAAAAAACGCCCCAAAATACAAAAACCGTAGTCAGAAGTGAAAAGGAAGCGGCGGTGATGGTGTCAGCGGAGCAGAACTAGTTGCCCCCTCCCCCAAATCAAATAGGGTGGCGGTATCTCAGTGGTATCTGTATGTGTGCGGTCATACGCATGAAGGGAGTGGAGCAGAAGCGGAAAGGCCTCCATATTGATCATCTTCGAACAGAGAGGTGACGGCTGTGAAACAATCCTCAGTAAATAAAATCAAGGCTTCCGGGAGTATATAAAGGCAAGGGCGACGAGAGGCAGTGGAGGCGACCCCCCCCCCCCCCCCCCCCCCCCGGCCTTCAATGCTGGTTGGCTTTGTTCTAACTTGACACTTTGCGCCGTATTTTTTTATGATTTGTTTGGTCCCCCAAAATAGATTTTCCTAGTCTAAAAAATCAGAAAATTTCAACTGGCTCTAGGCACTAAATTAGTAAGTTAGTCCGGAAAAATGATAAAAGTTGGTGCCCAAACTATGCAATTATGATATAAAATATAATATGAAACAAACAAAAATTACCGATATGTTTAAGACATATTAGCATCTCCAAGCTTAATCTCTGCTCTTCCCCGAGCATATAGATGATAAACAAATAATCTTTTATTGTAAATGCTATCTTAGCATGAACATGATCAGTCGGATATAATTTATGTTTAACTCAAAAGAATAGCGATGCAATGCAATAGTCTACAATTGATAGCAAGCAAGTAACATTAAAATGTGCTAATAATAAACATACTTTGATTTCATGAATCAATGCTTCCAATAAATGTTCTCATTGCCATAGAGTTAGACTACCCACAGTGGGAGTAATATAGGTGGTAACATCACATATCTCTAGGCAAAACAGATGATGTGACGAGTAATTAATGAGGAAAGAGAGGCATGTGGTAACATAGCTAGTTACTGTAACATCACACCTACCAAGACAAGATGAGTCTACAACCTAATAAATGAAGTGTTTCATGGCACCACACATATGTTACTCCCCACTATAGAGGCAGTAACATAGACATGTTACTAGTCTATGTTACTACCCATTGTGACTAGTCTTAGGAAGAACGTCAAGAATATATTAAACGTAACAGTGCTTGGTCATCATTATATAATGACAATCTTGTCATAAACACTAAGAGTACATTGATTATGCAATACCATGCAACACATAATACTCGTGCAATACTTGAGCGTGAGTATAGCCATATCACTTTTTAATGGAAAAGGAGAATGATGATGATGGGAGTTTATGAGAAGTAAAAAAAGAACAAACTCTTGCATCAACGAGGCTTGATCATTAGGTATGAGAGGCTTTTGTCATACATACTAGATTGCGCGCGTGGGCTGGATCCTGAGTAAACTTAAAATTGTTGTAATCATGCATATCAGTTGATCCTGCAAACACAACAGTAATACAAATTTTGAACAAAACGAGATCCTAGTCATCTGTCTTTGTCGAGCAATCCTCAGATCGGAGGAACCAAATGGACCAGGAGGAAGAAGATAGGAGCGGAAAGAACACACAGTGGAATTGTTTATACCGCATATTCACAGGAGCAGAAGGGGCGAACCGATGGCCACTGCTGCTCCACAAATTGATGAAACGATGGCGAATGCCGTGCAAACCAATGACACGACACCACGCCGCCACCAGGCAATCAATCCAAGAAGGTTGAGGAACAGGGGCGTGAGTGCAGCCACTGCTGTCTCCATCGCGTGGTGTCTTCTATTGGGGAAGGCGGAGGGCGACAGTGGAGGCCGATGGAGAGGATCCGCTGCCGGGCAAGTCGCCACCACGGTGTCTGAGTCGTGGATACGAAACCAAGGGCATGGGTGGGAGGCGAGGAAAAACATGGTCGAGGAGGAGGTCCATGTCCCTTCGTGCTCCAGTTGATGGGCCTTGCTTTCTCTTGCTGCTTGCTAGAAGGGCTACCGGGCCCAATCAACCAGAAGCGTCAAAAAAGGCCACGGGAGTAGCTGCCCCGAGGACAACAAACCCAGTTTATAGGAAAGCTATGTTTCACGTGCATCCAACGGACAAAAATGGCCAGATCGGGACAATGGACGGCTGAGAGAACTGATGGCATGAGAGGCCTCGGTTTAGGCTCAGTTTTACTGTCCTTAATGTTAATGCAAGGAGTATGGATTGAAATGCAACGCGTGCATTAGAGCTTTAAATGTATTAAAGCTCCCCTATGGACTAGTGGTGTGTGCATCCAGTGTGCTTACTCACTAAGACCTAGAGCATTTGAGGAGACACATCATTGGTATGAAATATGAAATACGTGAAAACTCTCTATATGAATGCAGTGGTGCTACTTTGAAACACTTTATGATATCTGCTAAAACCAGGTGCTACTTTGAAACACTTTATGACTGCTAAAACCAGGTGTTACTTTGAAGCACAAGTATATACTGAAAAAGGATAGCTGTGATGCCCCACTCTTTCTTATTTTTCTGTACCTCACTCTTTTTATTATTTTTTAATGAGACACTTCTTTGGTGCTCACATATTGATCTCTCAAAGGCCAAGCCGCACTCTTGAAAGGATCAATATGGTTGACTAGAGGAGGGGGGGGGGGGTGAATAGGCAACTAACAATTTTTTAACTTTTCTTTACCAAATTAAACTTACCATCAAAATAGGTTGTCTAGATATGCAACTAGGTGAGCAAGCTATATGATGCAACAACAACAAGCACACAAGCAAGCAAGGAATACAACACAATATAAGCTTGCACAAGTAAAGGTAAAAGATAACCAAGAGTGGAGACGGTGGAGACGAGGATGTGTTACCGAAGTTCCTTCCCTTTGAGAGGAAGTACATCTCCGTTGGAGCGGTGTGGAGGCACAATGCTCCCCAAGAAGCCACTAGGGCCACCGTATTCTCCTCACGCTCTCACACAATGTGAGATGCCGTGATTCCACTATTGGTGCCTCTGGAGGCGACGACCGAACCTTTACAAACAAGGTTGGGGCTATCTCCACAACTTAATCGGAGGCTCCCAACGACACCATGAAGCTTCACCAGAATGGAATATGGCTCCGCGGTGACCTCAACCGTCTAGGGTGCTCAAACACCCAAGAGTAACAAGATCCGCAAGGGATTAGTGGGGGTAATCAAATTTCTCTTGGTGGAAGTGTAGACCGGGGCCTTCTCAACCAATCCCTAGAAATCAACAAGTTTGATTGGCTAGGGAGAGAGATCGGGCGAAAATGGAGTGTTGAGCAACAATGGAGCTTGGGGAGGGAAGAGGTGGTCTTCTTGGGGAAGAAGACCCCCTTTATATAGTGGGGGGGGGGGAATCCAACCGTTACCCCCTCACTCAGCCCGCGACACGCGGTACTATCGCACACGCTTGTGGTTCTACCGCAAGGGGTTGCGGTACTACCACTGGACGGTGTGGTACTATCGCTTGCGAGGTAGTGACCAGACGAGGCCCTGTTGCGCATGGCAATGATACGTCTCCGTCGTATCTACTTTTCCAAACACTTTTGCCCTTGTTTTGGACTCTAACTTGCATGATTTGAATGGAACTAACCCGGACTGACGCTGTTTTCAGCAGAATTGCCATGGTGTTATTTATGTGTAGAAACGAAAGTTCTCGGAATGACCTGAAACTCCACGGAACTTATTTTTGGAAAATATTAAAAATACTGGCGAAAGAATCAAGGCCAGGGGGCCCACACCCTTGCCACGAGGTTGGGGGGCGCGCCTGCCCCCCTGGGCGCGCCCCCTGCCTCGTGGCCCCCCTATTGCTCCACCGACCTCAACTCCAACTCCATATATTCGTTTTCGGGGAGAAAAAATCAGAGAGAAAGATTCATCGCGTTTTACGATACGGAGTCGCTGCCAAACCCTAAAATCTCTCGGGAGGGCTGATCTGGAGTCCGTTCGGGGCTCCGGAGAGGGGAATTCGTCGCCGTCGTCATCATCAACCATCCTCCATCACCAATTTCATGATGTTCACCGCCGTGCGTGAGTAATTCCATCGTAGGCTTGCTGGACGGTGATGGGTTGGATGAGATTTATCATGTAATCGAGTTAGTTTTGTTAGGGTTTGATCCCTAGTATCCACTATGTTCTGAGATTGATGTTGCTATGACTTTGCTATGCTTAATGCTTGTCACTAGGGCCCGAGTGCCATGATTTCAGATCTGAACCTATTATGTTTTCATGAATATATGTGAGTTCTTGATCCTATCTTGCAAGTCTATAGTCACCTACTATGTGTTATGATCCGGCAACCCCGAAGTGACAATAATCGGGACCACTCCCGGTGATGACCGTAGTTTGAGGAGTTCATGTATTCACTATGTGTTAATGCTTTGGTCCGGTACTCTATTAAAAGGAGGCCTTAATATCCCTTAGTTTCCATAGGACCCCGCTGCCACGGGAGGGTAGGACAAAAGATGTCATGCAAGTTCTTTTCCATAAGCACGTATGACTATATTCGGAATACATGCCTACATTACATTGATGAATTGGAGCTAGTTCTGTGTCACCCTATGTTATGACTGTTACATGATGAACCACATCCGGCATAATTCTCCATCACCGATCCAATGCCTACGAGCTTTTCACATATTGTTCTCCGCTTATTTACTTTTCCGTTGCTACTGTTACAATCACTACAAAACCCAAAAATATCACTTTTGCTACCGTTACCGTTACTTCCATATTACTTTGCTACTAAATACTTTGCTGCAGATATTAAGTTATCCAGGTGTGGTTGAATTGACAACTCAACTGCTAATACTTGAGAATATTCTTTGGCTCCCCTTGTGTCGAATCAATAAATTTGGGTTGAATACTCTACCCTCGAAAACTGTTGCGATCCCCTATACTTGTGGGTTATCAAGACTATTTTCTGGCGTCGTTGCCGGGGAGCATAGCTCTATTCTTTGAGTCACTTGGGATTTATATCTGCTGGTCACTATGAAGAACTTGAAAGACGAGAAAACAAAATTTATCCCTCAACTACGAGGGGAGGTAAGGAACTGCCATCTAGCTCTGCACTTGATTCACCTTCTGTTTTGAGTAAGCTTGCGACACCTAAACCTGCTTCTGCTATTAATTCTGATATGTCGCATGTTATTGATGATGCCACTTCTGCTATGCATGATACTTATGATGAAACTACTTCTATGCTTGATACTACTGTGCCACTTGGTGAATTTCTTGATGAACAACTTGCTAGGGCTAGAGAGAATGAAATTATTGAAACTGATAATATTGATGAAAGTGATGATGAAGGCTCTCCCAATAAATATGAATTGCCTGTTGTGCCTGAGGGCTATGTTATGGATGAAGAAACTAAAAGAGACTTTCTTGCTTGCAATGATAGAAGTGATCTTAAGAAATTATTAGCTAAGCTTAAACAAAAAACTCTGAATGCTAGAATGAAATATGATCCTGCTTATGCTACTTCACCTATCTTTGTTACTGATAAGGATTATGAATTCTCTATTGATCCTGATATAATTACTTTGGTTGAATATGATCCTTTCTATGGCTATGAATCTGAAACTGTTGTGGCACATCTTACTAAATTAAATGATATAGCCACCCTGTTCACTAATGATGAGAGAACTCGCTACTTTTATATCCTTAAAATATTTCCGTTCTCATTAAAGGGTGATGCTAAGATATGGTTTAATTCTCTTGATCCTGGTTGTGTGCGTAGTCCCCAGGATATGATTTATTACTTCTCTGCTAAATATTTCCCTGCTCATAAGAAACAAGCTGCTTTAAGGGAAATATATAATTTTGTGCAAATTGAAGAAGAGAGTCTCCCACAAGCTTGGGGGAGGCTTCTCCAATTATTTAATGCTTTGCCTGTTCATCCTCTCAAGAAAAATGAAATACTTGATATCTTTTATAATGGACTAACCGATGCTTCCAGAGACCACCTGGATAGTTGTGCTGGTTCTGTTTTCAGGGAAAGAACACCGGATGAAGCTGAAATTCTATTGAATAATATGTTGACCAATGAAAATAATTGGACACTTCCTGAGCCAACTCCCGAGCCAATTCCTAAACCAACTCCGAAGAAGAGGGTTGTTCTATTTCTCAGTCCTGAAGATATGCAAGAGGCAAAGAAATCTATGAAAGAAAAGGGTATTAAAGCTGAAGATGTTAAGAATTTACCTCCTATTGAAGAAATATATGGTCTTAATTCATCACCTGTTGAAGAAACACATGGTCTTGATAACCCGACACAGGTAGTAAAGGTAAATTCTCTATATAGATATGATAAAGCTGAAATCCCTCCTACTAAGTTTGCTAGCCAATGTTTGGATGAGTTTGATAACTTTATGGTTAAGCAAGAAGACTTCAATGCTTATTTTGGTAGACAATTAAAACAAAATGCTTATATGATTGAACACTTGGGTGATTATATGTCTAGAGTTAAAGGTGAACTTAAACTCATTAGTAAACATGCTTCTATGGTTACCACTCAAGTAGAACAAGTACTTAAAGCTCAGAATGATTTGCTCAATGAATTGAATAGTAAGAATAATGATTATGCTGTTAGAGTGGCTACTAGAACTGGTAAAATGACTCAGGAACCTTTGTATCCTGAAGGCCATCCTAAGAGAATTGAGCAAGATTCTCAGAGAAATAATATAGATGCACCTAGTCCTTCTAAAAAGAAGAAAAAGAAAAATGATAGGACTTTGCATGCTTCTAGTGAACCTGTTGTAGACACACCTGAGAATCCCAATGATATTTCTATTTCTGATGCTGAAACACAATCTGGTAATGAACATGAACCTAGTGATAATGTTAATGATGATGTTCATGTTGATGCTCAACCTAGTAATGATAATGATGTAGAAATTGAACCTGTTGTTGATCTTGATAACCCACAATCAAAGAATCAACGTTATGATAAGAGAGACTTTGTTGCTAGGAAGCACGGTAAAGAAAGAGAACCATGGGTTCAGAAACCCATGCCTTTTCCTCCCAAACCATCCAAGAAAAAGGATGATGAGGATTTTGAGCGCTTTGCTGAAATGATTAGACCTATCTTTTTGCGTATGCGTTTAACTGATATGCTCAAAATGAATCCTTATGCTAAGTATATGAAAGATATTGTTACTAATAAAAGAAAGATACCGGAAGCTGAAATTTCCACCATGCTTGCTAATTATACTTTTAAGGGTGGAATACCTAAGAAACTAGGAGATCCAGGAGTACCACTATACCATGCTCCATTAAAAGAAATTATGTTAAAACTGCTTTATGTGATCTTGGAGCCGGTGTTAGTGTTATGCCTCTCTCTTTATATTGTAGACTTGATTTGAATAAGTTGACACCTACTAAAATATCTTTGCAAATGGCTGATAAATCAACTGCTATACCTGTCGGTATTTGTGAGGATGTGCCTGTTGTGGTTGCAAACGTTACTATTTTAACGGACTTTGTTATTCTTGATATTCCCGAGGACGATAGTATGTCTATTATTCTTGGAAGACCCTTTTTGAATACTGCAGGGGCTATTATTGATTGCAACAAAGGCAATGTCACTTTTCATGTTAATGGTAATGAGCATATGGTACACTTTCCGAGGAAACAACCTCAAGTCCACAGTATCAACTCTATTGGAAAAATTCCATCGATTATTTTTGGAGGTTTTGAATTTCCTCTACCTACTGTCAAGAAGAAATATGATATTCTTATTATTGGGGATGTGCATATCCCCGTTGAGGTAACATAGTGTTATTCGAAATTTCTCCGGTTTCATGTGATTCCGAATGAGTTTGTTAACAAGACCTGATCAACCTTGTTAGTGGATTCCTTTTGATGAGCATGAGATGGATGAAGTTAGAAAGCACAACCTTCTGTACCCTCCTTCTACTTTCTGTTATTTAGTTGAAATAAAGTAAAAATAGTATTTTTTTTCTGTCTATTTTCTGCATTAACCGTGCAATATAAAAATAGCCCGAAAATAAAAGTTCTCCAAATGCCCTGCCAATTTAATATGATTTTTTCTGGAATATTTGAGAATATCTGGCACTGAGAACACAGCAGGGGAGCAAGCACCTGGCCACAAGGGTCCAGGGCGCGCCCACCCCCCTGGGCGCGCCCCCCTGCCTCGTGGGCCCACGGTGGCCCCCCTCCACTTATTCCTGCACCCACACACTTCTTCTTCCTCCCAAAAAATCACCATCTAGCTCAAGCACGAGTTCTAGCTCATTTTGCTTCGATTTTCGATCTCCTTGCTCAAAGCACCTCTCACAAAACTGCTTTGGGGGATTGTTCCTTGGTATGTGACTCCTCCATTGGTCCAATTAGTTTTTGTTCTAGTGCTTTATTCATTGCAAATTTGTGCTGCCTAGGTGACCATGTTCTTGAGCTTGCATGTCAAATTTATATGGTTCCAAGTAGTTCTAATGCATGATATAGGCTCTAGGCACTTGTAGGAGTAGTTGCTATCAATTTTGTTGAGTATGGTTTACTTTTATTTGAAGTTACTAAAAATTTCAGAAATTTTGCAGAGGAAGAAATATGTTTAGGAAAATGTACCAAGGTGGTCCTTCAAGGAAGCAAGGACCCAGGCTTGCAATGCGTGATGCTGATGATGAGCCACCAAGGGACGCTCCAGTGCGGCCTTGTGAATGGCCTTCAGAGGACTTCATGGATCAAGCAGGAATTAAGGAAGAATTTAACGCATATTTGCGTAACGCTGATCTTGTGAGCTTCGAGGCAGAAAAGTGCCGCCAGTACCACTATCTCACTAGTTCCTTTGTGAGGACGTTTGAATTTTCATCTTCATGCAATTCTCAAACTATCCTGTTTGATCTTTATGAAAATTCGTATACTATGGACTTAGAGGATTTTACCACTACTTGCAAACTTCCACAATGGGGTAGTACTAGTGAACCTCGCAAATCTGAATTTAGAGATTTTCTTGCTAGTATAACTGTGGGGGAATCTAGAGACATAGCACAAGCTACCGTAGGGAGCATTCATGTTCCTGCCATACATTATTTTGCTCTCTTCATAGGTAGGTGCATAAATGGTAAGGATGAAGCATGTCACATGTGTGTCCCTGACCTCGGTATTCTTAGGAGTGCTGTGTTAGGAGATAAATCTTATAATTTGGGAGCCATTGTTGCACGTAGGTTGCATCATAATAGATTTAATGGAGATTTCTTTGGTGGAATTTATGCAACCCGTATAACTAATTTTCTTGGTATAACCATACGTGAGGATGATATTGAGTTGCCTCCTGCTTATTTGGATTATGAGGCTATGGTTCGTCATCATTTTGTTGAGAGGAACGATCAGTTCCTCCAGTACCGACTAATCTTTGACAGACGACGCACCTATCACGTCGCTCTCCCTGCTTCTACTTTCTTTGACTTTCAGGCAAAACGGAGATATTTTATAACCAGAGAGGAGGCGGAAGAGTATAAGAGGAGGGCTGAAATAGCTCGCCTCCAAGCTGCAGCCCACGATGCAATGACTGATGCATCTCAGTACGACCCCAACTACAACTTTGGATATCCTCCAGGCCATCCGTGGCAATAGACCAACTTAGGCCAAAAGCCTAAGCTTGGGGGAGTACGTATTTCTCACCGACATAACATTCATGTTCACACACTCATTGCTAGATGTCGGTATTCATACTCTTTCATTGTAATATCCATGCTAGTTTATTTTCTTTTTCTTGCTTTCTTCTTGTGTGTTTGATAAACCTTAAGAAAAACAAAAAAAATTAGTTGTAGCTTTTAGCTAGTTTACCTTTCTTGTTGTAGTAGTAATAATTAAAAGAAAACCCAAAAAGATTTCCTGTTCTTCTTTTGCTTGTTGGGAGCTTTCCCGTGTAAATAGTTTTATTTCTTTTCTTTTCTTTGGGGGTCCATAGGAGAAGACCATAATAAAATTGTTAAAGTGGCTCTTATATGCATGATTGTCGATTTAACCAAGAGCCCGTATTGCCTTGTCTTCTCCTGTTTATTGAATGCTCGCATATTCCAGCTTAGTCCAATGCATGTGCACTATTATTATTATTCACATCGTTCGGTCGTGCAAGTGAAAGGCAATTATGACGATATATGATGGACTGATTGAGATGGGAGAAGCTGTATGAACTCGACCTCTCTTGTTTTTGTAAATATGATTAGTTCATCGTTCCTGATTCAGCCTATTATGAATAAACATGTTTGCAATGACAATTAGAGATTATAGTTGCTTATGCCATGCTTAATTAGCTAGGAGTTTATAATGGTTTACCTTGCGTGCCAACATGCTATTAAAATGGTTGTGATGTGGTATGATGGGGTGGTATCCTCCTTTGAATGATTCAAGTGACTTGACTTGGCACATGTTCACACATGTAGTTGAAACAAATCAACATAGCCTTCACGATATTTATGTTCATGGTGGATTATATCCTACTCATGCTTGCACTCAATGTTCATTAATTTTAATGCATGTTCATGACTGTTGTCGCTCTCTAGTTGGTCGCTTCCCAGTCTTTTGCTAGCCTTCACTTGTACTAAGCGGGAATACTGCTTGTGCATCCAATCCCTTAAACCCCAAAGTTATTCCATATGAGTCCACTATACCTTCCTATATGCGGTATCTACCTGCCGTTCCAAGTAAATTTGTATGTGCCAAACTCTAAATCTTCAAATGAAATTCTGTTTTGTATACTCGAATAGCTCATGTATCAACTAGGGCTGTCCTTATCTTCCATGTTAGGCGGGTTATTCTCAAGAGGAGTGGACTCCGCTCCTCACTCACGAGAAAATGGCTGGTCACCGGGATGCCCAGTCCCATGCTTTATGCAAATCAAATCAAAATAATTGCAAACAAAACTCCCCTGGGACTGTTGTTAGTTGGAGGCACTCGTTGTTTCGAGCAAGCCATGGATTGATGCTTGTTGGTGGAGGGGAGTATAAACTTTACCATTCTATTTGGGAACCCCCTATAATGTGTGTAGCATGGAAGATATCGCCATCTCTTTGTTGTTATGTTGACAATGAAAGTTTGCCGCTCAAAATATTATTTATGTCTATTTCAAAATCGAGCTCTGGCACCTCTACAAATCCCTGCTTCCCTCTGCGAAGGGCCTATCTATTTACTTTTATGTTGAGTCGTCACCCTCTCATTAAAAAGCACTAGCTGGAGAGCACCGCTGTCATTTGCATTAATTACTGTTAATTTATGTTGGGTATGACCATGACTGGATATCTTTTACCATGAATTACAACGTTTAGTCAGTCCTTGAGCTTTAAAGGTGCTCTGCATTTATGTTTTGCGGTCTTAGAAAGGGCTAGCGAGATACCATCTTCTTATATCATATCATGATTGTTTTGAGAAAGTGTTGTCATCCGAGATTTATTATTATTGCTCGCTAGTTGATTATGCCATTGATATGAGTAAACATGAGACCTAAGAGTTATTGTGAATATGGTTAGTTCATAATCTTTGCTGAAAACTTGAATGCTGGCTTTACGTATTTACAACAACAAGAGCAAACATAGTTTGTAAAAGTTTTTCTTTATCACTTTCGGTTTATCAACTGAATTGCTTGAGGACAAGCAAAGGTTTAAGCTTGGGGGAGTTGATACGTCTCCGTCGTATCTACTTTTCCAAAAACTTTTGCCCTTGTTTTGGACTCTAACTTGCATTATTTGAATGGAACTAACCCGGACTGACGCTGTTTTCAGCAGAATTGCCATGGTGTTATTTGTGTGCAGAAACAAAAGTTCTCGGAATGACCTGAAACTCCACGGAACTTATTTTTGGAAAATATTAAAAATACTGGCAAAAGAATCAAGGCCAGGGGGCCCACACCCTTGCCACGAGGGTGGGGGGCGCGCCTGCCCCCTGGGCGCACCCCTGCCTCGTGGGCTCCCTGTTGCTCAACCGACCTCAACTCCAACTCCATATATTCGTGTTCGGGGAGAAAAAAATCAGAGAGAAAGATTCATTCTGTTTTACGATACGGAGCCACTGCCAAGCCCTAAACTCTCTCGGAGGGCTGATCTGGAGTCCGTTCGGGGCTCCGGAGAGGGGAATCTGTCGCCGTCGTCATCATCAACCATCCTCCATCACCAATTTCATGATGCTCACCGCCGTGCGTGAGTAATTCAATCGTAGGCTTGCTAGACGGTGATGGGTTGGATGAGATTTATCATGTAATCGAGTTAGTTTTGTTAGGGTTTGATCCCTAGTATCCACTATGTTCTGAGATTGATGTTGCTATGACTTTGCTATGCTTAATGCTTGTCACTAGGGCCCGAGTGCCATGATTTCAGATCTGAACCTATTATGTTTTCATGAATATATGTGAGTTCTTGATCCTATCTTGCAAGTCTATAGTCACCTACTATGTGATGATCCGGCAACCCCGAAGTGACAATAATCGGGACCACTCCCGGTGATGACCGTAGTTTGAGGAGTTCATGTATTCACTATGTGTTAATGCTTTGGTCCGGTACTCTATTAAAAGGAGGCCTTAATATCCCTTAGTTTCCAATAGGACCCCGCTGCCACGGGAGGGTAGGACAAAAGATGTCATGCAAGTTCTTTTCCATAAGCACGTATGACTATATTTGGAATACATGCCTACATTACATTGATGAATTGGAGCTAGTTCTGTGTCACCCTATGTTATGACTGTTACATGATGAACCGCATCCCATAATTCTCCATCACCGATCCAATGCCTACGAGCTTTTCACATATTGTTCTCCGCTTATTTACTTTTCCGTTGCTACTGTTACAATCACTACAAAACCCAAAAATATCACTTTTGCTACCGTTACCGTTACTTCCATATTACCTTGCTACTAAATACTTTGCTGCAGATATTAAGTTATCCAGGTGTGGTTGAATTGACAACTCAACTGCTAATACTTGAGAATATTCTTTGGCTCCCCTTGTCTCGAACCAATAAATTTGGGTTGAATACTCTACCCTCAAAAACTGTTGCGATCCCCTATACTTGTGGGTTATCAGGCAACAAGCGGTAGAACCGCCGGAGCGGTACTACTGCGCGCCCCTGCAGTACTACCGCAAGGCAGGGCTCTATTGGGCTAGAAAAAGCATGGACTAAATAAATTACGTCCGCGACTACTTCCGCTGAGTTTAGGACTGTGCGAAAATCCGGCACGGTACTACCGCTCGCAGGGAGAGGTACTGCCGCGTAGGGGCGGAAGTAAAAAAACACTTCCGCGCCTACTTCCGCATGCACCAGTGTCAGGGCCAGAAGCAGCGCTACTACCACTCACCACGAGCGGTACTACCGCTGGCCTCTGCGGTACTACCGCTACCTTGAGCAGTACTACCGCATGCCACAGACACTCTAGCATTTGAAAGCCTTTATTTCGCAGAGACAAGGATAAACGGACGGTGCTCCAATGAAGCGAAGGAAAGGTGGTGCAAATGAACGGACGTGTACGTGTTGATTCCACCCTAACCTTTCCGATGCGGACCCCCTCTTAATAGTATGGCTTTCCTACGACTCAAATGTTGGGGAACGTAGTAATTCAAAAAAATTCCTACGACCACGCAAGATCTATCTATGAGATGCATAGCAACGACATAGGGAGAGTGTGTCCACGTACCCTCGTAGACCAAAAGCGGAAGCGTTATGTTAACGCAGTTGATGTAGTCGAACGTCTTCACGATCCAACCGATCCAAGTACCGAACGTACGGCACCTCCATGTTCAGCACACGTTCAGCTCGATGACGTCCCTCGAGCTCTTGATCCAGTAGAGGGTCGAGGGAGAGTTCCGTCAGCATGACGGCGTGGCGACGGTGCTGGTGATGTGATCCGCGCAGGGCTTCGCCTAAGCACTACGACGCTATGACCAGAGGATTAAACTGTGGAGCGGGGCACCGCACACGGCTAAGACAAATCTTGGTGTGTCTTTGGGGTGCCCCCCCCCCCGCCCTCGTATATAAAGGGGGGAGGAGGCCGGTGGCCTAGGAGGGGCGCGCCAAGGGGGGAGTCCTACTTGGACTCCTAGTCCAAGTAGGATTCGGCCCCCCTCCTTCCTTCCAACGGAGAGGGAAAGGGGAAAGGGGGGAGAGGGAGAAGGAAAGAGGGGGGCCGCGCCCCCGCCCCTTGTCCAATTCGAATTGCGCAAGGGGGGCGTGCGCCACCTCCCGTGGCCTGCCTCCTCTCCTCCACTAGGCCCAATAGGCCCATTAACTTTCCTGGGGGGTTCCGGTAACCTCCCGGTACTCCGAAAAATCCCCAATCTTCTTCGGAACCATTCCGGTATCCGTATATAACCTTCCAATATACGAATCTTACTTCTCGACCATTTTGAGACTCCTCGTCATGTCCGTTATCTCATCCGGGACTCCGAACAAACTTCGGTGACCAAAACACATAACTCATAATACAAATCGTCATCGAACGTTAAGCGTGCGGACCCTACGGGTTCGAGAACTAAGTAGACATGACCGAGACACATCTTTGGCCAATAACCAATAGCGGAACCTGGATTCTCATATTGGCTCCTACATATTCTACGAAGATCTTTATCGGTCAAACTGCATAACAACATACGTCATTTCCTTTGTCATCGGTATGTTACTTGCCCGAGATTCGATCGTCGGTATCATCATACCTAGTTCAATCTCGTTACCGACAAGTCTCTTTACTCGTTCCATATTGCATCATCCCGTAACTAACACATTATTCACATTGCTTGCAAGGCTTATAGTGATGTGCATTACCGAGAGGGCCCAGTGATACCTCTCCGATACACGGAGTGACAAATCATAATCTTGTTCTATGCCAACCCAACAAACACCTTCGGAGACACCTGTAGAGCATCTTTATAATCACCCAGTTACGTTGTGACATTTGATAGCACACAAAGTGTCCCTCCGGTATTCGGGAGTTGCATAATCTCATAGTCAGAGGAATTTGTATAAGTCATTAAGAAAGCAATAGCAATAAAACTAAACGATCATGATGTTAAGCTAACGGATGGATCTTATCCATTACATCATTCTCTAATGATGTGATCCCGTTGATCAAATGACAACACATGTCTATGGTCAGGAAACTTAACCATCTTTGATTAACGAGCTAGTCAAGTAGAGGCATAGTACGGGCGCTCTGTTTGTCTATGTATTCACACATCCTATATACTTAAGAAGTTCACCCCCACTACTTGATTTATCTCAACATGCAAGCTATCCACATCAGCAGCTAACATGCAGCCATCCACACCTCAGCAAAACCGCCACATCAGAAAGATTATGTTCGTTCGCCTTAAGCCATGTCATCTCTTTTTATATTATACCAAATCAGGTTGTGTGCATGCAGACCTCTTCATATTCCATCTACTCTTATATCAAGCTAAATGCGGCAGCCACCCACCATACGGGGAGACAAAATGAGGCCCCTCCATATTCCATCCATTATCACGTCATTCATTGTTCATATGCCCATCTACTGAATTAAAGCCTAGCTCGGCTTCCTCATGCCCCCTGCTCTCATCTCCATAGCATGATTGAATCTTCTACCTACTAATTACCGGGCATGCGGCGGCGGCGGCGCCGGCAACATCGATTGTAGACTGAACTCTCCGGCTAGACCACCGAAGGTATGCCTAGAAAATCAATCAAGTTCTTTGCCTATTTTTTTACAATCCAAGTCAAGAAATCATAATTTAGATTAATTGTAGACTGGTTGGTTTGGTGATCTGATGAATGAGTTATCTGATCGGACCATAGAGACGATGAGGCGTAATTTTGATTTCTTGAACGATTTGTGAACAATTAAATTTTTGGCTGGTTCTTTTTACCCGTCTCTAGATGCTACTACAAGGTTGAACAAGCAGATCAAGAGGCACCAGATCAATCAAAGAGGAACGCCATACCGAGACGACGACCATCAAAGCGGAGCCGTGGGCTGCCATCACAATGATGAGTTTCGACGTGGACCTGGATTGCGCTAGATGCATTTATCTCCTCAAGCCTGTTCTGTGTTCTGTGGTGATCTTTTAATCATAAGTTGATTCCATTGCAAACAGAAAAGTAGCTCATCAGTTTTTTGGTTTCTCCTTTTACAAATCCAGCGCTAATCAGGCTTTCCTAGGATGGAACTCAGGTTCATCTATTGCAAATCATGCATGGTGCTGCATCATATAGGACAAACAAAAAGAATCAGATCTACATGGGCATACTGTTGTGAATGGCATCAGTACGCTGCACAGGGTTGATCAGGCGAGAAGCATGATTTAATCAATAGTGAGCTTCATGATTTATAAACGATCTTCTTTTTCTAAAAAATGAAACTATGAGAGAATTTATGTTTTATTTTTTCTTTGCAAGCTATGTTTTCCATAAATGCACAACTATAGCTGGGTTATTGTTGTTTTAGGTTTAGCCAAGCATTGAGATGTCTCTGTTTAACAAAGTTTTTGTCTCATCACCTCAATGATATATAGTCCAGGAAAGATATTAATAAAAAAAATCATATACACATACTCTTGGTCTTTCATCAAGTTTTCTCTAGATGCTTACTCCAAAGAAAATTTCTTCCAAACAAAATTCTTTGTCATCAACTTATACTACGTTTTCATAAAAACTCTTGTGTTTTTAAACATCAATTTTTTTAGCGATTACCGCAACAACGCGCGGGGTATCATCTAGTGTACTAAGTTTCCGGTTAATACAATTCTAGCATGAATAATAAACATTTATCATGATATAAGGAAATATAAATAACAACTTTATTATTGCCTCTAGGGCATATTTCCTTCAGTCTTCCACTTGCACTAGAGTCAATAATCTAGATTACATAGTAATGGTTCTAACACCCATGGAGTCTTGGTGTTGATCATGTTTGGATCGTGGAAGAGGCTTAGTCAACGGGTCTGCAACATTCAGATCCGTATGTATTTTGCAAATCTCTGTCTCCCTCCTTGACTTGATCGCGGATGGAATTGAAGCGTCTCTTGATGTGTTTGGTTCTCTTGTGAAATCTGGATTCCTTCGCCAAGGCTATTGCTCCAGTATTTTCACAAAAGATTTTCATTGGACCCGATGCACTAGGTATTACACCTAGATCGGATATGAACT
The DNA here is from genome assembly GCF_018294505.1 of Triticum aestivum. Classification (NCBI taxonomy): domain Eukaryota; kingdom Viridiplantae; phylum Streptophyta; class Magnoliopsida; order Poales; family Poaceae; genus Triticum; species Triticum aestivum. The sequence continues at coordinate 395,111,505 of NC_057814.1, read as the reverse complement.
CCTTCATCCAGACTCCTTCATTTGCTGCTTCCGAAGCAGCTATGTACTTCACTTCACACGTAGAACCCGCCACGACACTCTGCTTAGAACTGCACCAACTGACAGCTCCACCATGCAATATAAATACGTATCCGGATTGTGACTTAGAGTCATCCGGATCAGTGTCAAAGCTTGCATCGACGTAACCATTTATGACGAGCTCTTTGTCACCTCCATAAACGAGAAACATATCCTTAGTCCTTTTCAGGTATTTCAGGATGTTCTTGACCGTTGTCAAGTGATCCACTCCTGGATTACTTTGGTACCTCCCTGCTAAACGTATAGCAATGCACACAATAGGTCTGGTACACAGCATTGCATACATAATAGAACCTATGGCTGAGGCATAGGGAATGACTTTCATTTCTCTCTATCTTCTGCAGTGGTCGGGCATTGATTCTGACTCAACTTCACACCTTGTAACACAGGCAAGAACCCTTTCTTTGACTGATCCATTTTGAACTTCTTCAAAACTTTATCACGGTATGTGCTTTGTGAAAGTCCAATTAAGCATCTTGATCTATCTATATAGATCTTGATGCCCAATATATAAGCAGCTTCACCGAGGTCTTTCATTGAAAAATTCTTATTCAAGTATCCTTTTATGCTATCCAGAAATTATGTATCATTTCCAATCAACAATATGTCATCTAAATATAATATTAGAAATGCTACAGAGCTCCCACTCACTTTCTTGTAAATACAGGATTCTCCAAAAGTCTGTACAAAACTATATGCTTTGATCACACTATCAAAGCGTATATTCCAGCTCCAAGAGGCTTGCACCAGTCCATAAATGGATCGCTGGAGCTTTGATACGTCTCCGTCGTATCTACTTTTCCAAACACTTTTGCCCTTGTTTTGGACTCTAACTTGCATGATTTGAATGGAACTAACCCGGACTAACGCTGTTTTTAGCAGAATTGCCATGGTGTTATTTATGTGCAGAAACAAAAGTTCTCGGAATGACCTGAAACTCCACGGAGATTATTTTTGGAAATAATAAAAATACCGGCGAAAGAATCAAGGCCAGGGGGCCACACCCTTTCCACGAGGGTGGGGGGCACGCCTGCCCCTGGGCGCGCCCCCTGCCTCATGGGCCCCCTGGAGCTCCACCGACCTCAACTCCAACTCTATATATTCACGTTCGGGGAGAAAAAAATCAGAGAGAAAGATTCATCACGTTTTACGATACGGAACCGCCGCCAAGCCCTAAACTCTCTCGGGAGGGCTGATCTAGAGTCCGTTCGGGGCTCCGGAGAGGGGAATCCGTCGCCATCGTCATCATCAACCATCCTCAATCACCAATTTCATGATGCTCACCGCCGTGCGTGAGTAATTCCATCGTAGGCTTGCTGGACGGTGATGGGTTGGATGAGATTTATCATGTAATCAAGTTAGTTTTGTTAGGGTTTGATCCCTAGTATCCACTATGTTCTGAGATTGATGTTGCTATGACTTTGCTATGCTTAATGCTTGTCACTAGGGCCCGAGTGCCATGATTTCAGATCTGAACCTATTATGTTTTCATGAATATATGTGAGTTCTTGATCCTATCTTGCAAGTCTATAGTCACCTACTATGTGTTATGATCCGACAACCCCGAAGTGACAATAATCGGGACCACTCCCGGTGATGACCATAGTTTGAGGAGTTCATGTATTCACTATGTGTTAATGCTTTGGTCCGGTACTCTATTAAAAGGAGGCCTTAATATCCCTTAGTTTCCATTAGGACCCTGCTGCCACGGGAGGGTAGGACCCTGCTGCCACGGGAGGGTAGGACAAAAGATGTCATGCAAGTTCTTTTCCATAAGCACGTATGACTATATTCAGAATACATGCCTACATTGATGAATTGGAGCTAGTTCTGTGTCACCCTATGTTATGATTGTTACATGATGAACCGCATCCGGCATAATTCTCCATCACCGATCCAATGCCTATGAGCTTTTCACATATTGTTCTTCGCTTATTTACTTTTCCGTTGCTACTATTACAATCACTACAAAACCCAAAAATATTACTTTTGCTACTGTTGCCATTACTTCCATACTACTTTGCTACTAAATACTTTGCTGCAGATACTAAGTTATCCAGGTGTGGTTGAATTGACAACTCAACTGCTAATACTTGAGAATATTCTTTGGCTCCCCTTGTGTCGAATCAATAAATTTGGGTTGAATACTCTACCCTCGAAAACTGTTGTGATCCCCTATACTTGTGGGTTATCAAGACTATTTTCTGGCACCGTTGTCGGGGAGCATAGCTCTATTCTTTGAGTCACTTGGGATTTATATCTGCTGGTCACTATGAGGAACTTGAAAGACGAGAAAAAAAATGTATCCCTCAACTACGAGGGGAGGTAAGGAACTGCCATCTAGCTCTGCACTTGATTCGCCTTCTGTTTTGAGTAAGCTTGCGACACCTAAACCTGCTTCTGCTATGAATTCTGATATGTCACATGTTATTGATGATGCCACTTCTACTATGCATGATACTTATGATGAAACTACTTCTATGCTTGATACTACTGTGCCACTTGGTGAATTTCTTGATGAACAACTTGCCAGGGCTAGAGAGAATGAAATTATTGAAACTGATAATATTGATGAAAGTGATGATGAAGGCTCTCCCAATAAATATGAATTGCCTGTTGTGCCTGAGGGCTATGTTATGGAAGAAGAAACTGCTAGAGACTTTCTTGCTTGCAATGATAGAAGTGATCTTAAGAAATTACTAGCTAAGCTGAAACAAAAAACTCTGAATGCTAGAATGAAATATGATCCTGCTTATGCTACTTCACCTATCTTTGTTACTGATAAGGATTATGAATTCTCTATTGATCCTGATATAATTACTTTGGTTGAATCTGATCCTTTCTATGGCTATGAATCTAAAACTGTAGTGGCACATCTTACTAAATTAAATGATATAGCCACCCTATTCACTAATGATGAGAGAACTCGCTACTTTTATATCCTTAAAATATTTCCGTTCTCATTAAAGGGTGATGCTAAGATATGGTTTAATTCTCTTGATCCTGGTTGTGTGCGTAGTCCCCAGGATATGATTTATTACTTCTCTGCTAAATATTTCCCTGCTCATAAGAAACAAGCTGCTTTAAGGGAAATATATAATTTTGTGCAAATTAAAGAAGAGAGTCTCCCACAAGCTTGGGGGAGGCTTCTCCAATTACTTAATGCTTTGCCTGATCATCCTCTTAAGAAAAATGAAATACTTGATATCTTTTATAATTGACTAACCGATGCTTCCAGAGACCACCTGGATAGTTGTGCTGGTTCTGTTTTCAGGGAAAGAACACCAGATGAAGCTGAAATTCTATTGAATAATATGTTGACCAATGAAAATAATTGGACGCTTCCTGAATCAACTCCTAAGCCAACTCCGAAGAAAAGGGGCGTTCTATTTCTCAGTCCTGAAGATATGCAAGAGGGAAAGAAATCTATGAAAGAAAAAGGTATAAAAGTTGAAGATGTTAAGAATTTACCTCCTATTGAAGAAATACATGGTCTTAATTTACCGCCTGTTGAAGAAACATATGATCTTAATTCACCACCTATTGAAGAAACACATGGTCTTGATAACCCGACACAGGTAGTAAAGGTAAATTCTCTCTATAGATTTGATGAAAGTGATATCCCTCACTATAAGTCTGCGAGACAATGCTTAGATGAATTTGACAATTTTATTGTTAAACAAGAAAAATTTAATGCTTATTTTGGTAGACAATTGAAACACAATGCCGATATGCTCGAACACTTGAGTGATTATATGTCTAGAGTTAAAGGTGAACTTAAACTCATTAGTAAACATGCTTCTATGGTTACCACTCAAGTAGAACGAGTACTTAAAGCTCAGAATGATTTGCTCAATGAATTGAATAGTAAGAATAATGATCATGCTGTTAGAATGGCTACTAGAACTGGTAAGATGACTCAGGAACCTTTGTATCTTGAAGGCCATCCCAAGAGAATTGAGCAGGATTCTCAGAGAAATAATATAGATGCACCTAGTCCTTCTAAAAAGAAGAAAAAGAAAAATGATAGGACTTTGCATGCTTCTAGTGAACCTATTGCTGACACACCTGAGAATCCCAACGATATTTCTATTTGATGCTGAAACACAATCTGGTAATGAACATGAACCTAGTGATAATATTAATAATGATGTTCATGATGATGCTCAACCTAGCAATGACAATGATGTAGAAACTGAACCTGCTGTTGATCTTGATAACCCACAATCAAAGAATCAACGTTATGATAAGAGAGATTTTGTTGCTAGGAAGCACGGTAAAGAAAGAGAACCATGGGTTCAGAAACCCATGCCTTTTCCTCCCAAACCATCCAAGAAAAAGGATGATGAAGATTTTGAGCGCTTTGCTGAAATGATTAGACCTGTCTTCTTGCGTATGCGTTTGACTGATATGTTCAAAATGAATCCTTATGCTAAATACATGAAAGAAATTGTTACTAATAAAATAAAGATACTGGAAGCTGAAATTTCCACCATGCTTGCTAATTATACTTTCAAGGGTGGAATACCTAAGAAACTAGGAGATCCAGGAGTACCAACTATACCATGCTCCATGAAAAGAAACTATGTTAGAACTGCTTTATGTGATCTTGGAGCCGGTGTTAGTGTTATGCCTCTCTCTTTATATCGTAGACTTGACTTGAATAAGTTGACACCTACTGAAATATCTTTGCAAATGGCCAATAAATCAACTGCTATACCTGTCGGTATTTGTGAGGATGTGCCTGTTGTGGTTGCAAACGTTACTATTTTAACGGACTTTGTTATTCTTGATATTCCCAAGGACGATAATATGTCTATTATTCTTGGAAGACCCTTTTTGAATACTGCAGGGGCTGTTATTGATTGCAACAAAGGCAATGTCACTTTTCATGTTAATGGCAATGAGCATACGGTACACTTTCCGAGGAAACAACCTCAAGTTCATAGTATCAACTCTATTGGAAAATTTCCATCGATTATTTTTGGAGGTTTTGAATTTCCTCTTCCTACTGCCAAGAAGAAATATGATATTCTTATTATTGGGGATGTGCATATCCCCGTTGAGGTAACATAGTGTTATTCGAAATTTCTCCGGTTTCATGCAATTCGGAATGAGTTTGTTAACAAGACTTGGTCAACCTTGTTAGTGGATTCCTTTTGATGAGCATGAGATGGATGAAACTAGAAGGCACAACCTTCTGTACCCTCCTCCTACTTTCTGTTATTTAGTTGAAATAAGGTAAAAATAGTATTTTTCTGTCTGTTTCCTGAATTATCCGTGCAATATAAAAATACCCCGAAAATAAAAGTTCTCCAAATGCCCCGAAATTGAAATATGATTTTTTCTGGAATATTTGAGAATATCCGGCACTGAGAACACAGCAGGGGGAGCAAGCACCTAGGCACGAGGGTCCAGGGTGCGCCCACCCCCTGGGCGTGCCCCCCTGCCTCGTGGGCCCACGGTGGCTCCCCTCCACTTACTCCTGCACCCACACACTTCTTCCTCCCAAAAAAATCACCATCCAGCTCAAGCAACAATTCTAGCTCATTTTGCTGCGATTTTCGATCTCCTTGCTCAAAGCACCTCTCACAAAACTACTTTGGGGGATTGTTCCTTGGTATGTGACTCCTCCAATGGTCCAATTAGTTTTTGTTCTAGTGCTTTATTCATTGCAAATTTGTGCTGGCTAGGTGACCATGTTCTTGAGCTTGCATGTCAAATTTATATGGTTCCAAGTAGTTCTAATGCATGATATAGGCTCTAGGCACTTGTAGGAGTAGTTGCTATCAATTTTGTTGAGCTTGGTTCACTTTTATTTGAAGTTACTAAAAATTTTAGAAATTTTTCAGAGGAAGAAATATGTTTAGGAAAATGTATCAAGGTGGTCCTTCAAGGAAGCAAGGACCCAGGCTTGCAATGCGTGATGCCGATGATGAACCACCAAGGGACGCTCCAGTGCGGCCTTGTGAATGGCCTTCAGAGGACTTCATGGATCAAGCAGGAATTAAGGAAGAATTTAACGCATATTTGCGTAACGCTGATCTTGTGAGCTTCGAGGCAGAAAAGTGCCATCAGTACCACTATCTCACTAGTTCCTTTGTGAGGAGGTTTGAATTTTCATCTTCACGCCATTCTCAAACTGTCCTGTTTGATCTTTATGAAAATTCTTATACTATGGACTTAGAGGATTTTACCACTGCTTGCAAACTTCCACAATGGGGTAGTACTAGTGAACCTCGCAAATATGAATTTAGAGATTTTCTTGCTAGTATAACAGTGGGGGAATCTAGAGACATAGCACAAGCTACCATAGGAAGCATTCATTTTCCTGCTTTACATTATTTTGCTCTCTTCATAGGTAGGTGCATAAATGGTAAGGATGAAGCATGTCACATGTGTGTCCCTGACCTCAGTATTCTCAGGAGTGCTGTGTTAGGAGATAAACATTATAATTTGGGAGCCATTGTTGCACGTAGGTTGAATCATAATAGATTTAATGGATATTTCTTTGGTGGAATTTATGCAACCCGTATAGCTAATTTCCTTGGCATAACTATACGTGAGGATGATATTGAGTTGCCTCCTGCTTATTTAGATTATGAGGCTATGGTGCGTCATCGTTTTGTTGAGAGGAACGATCAGTTCCTCCAGTACCGACTAATCTTTGACAGATGACGCACCTATCACGTCGCTCTCCCTGCTTCTACTTTCTTTGACTTTCAGGCAAAGGGGAGATATTACATAACCAGAGAGGAGGCGGATGAGTATAAGAGGAGGGCTGAGATAGCTCGCCTCCAAGCTGCAGCCCATGATGCAATGACTGTTGCATCTCAGTACGACCCCAACTACCACTATGGATACCCGTCAGGCCAGCCGTGGCAATAGACCAACTTAGGCCAAAAGCCTAAGCTTGGGGGAGTACGTATTTCTCACCGACATTACATTTATGTTTACACACTCATTGCTAGTTGTCGGTGCTCATACTCTTTCATTGTCACATCCATGCTAGTTTATTTTCCTTTTTATGCCTTCTTCTTGTGTGTTTAATAAACCTTAAGAAAAACAAAAAAAATTAGTAGTAGCTTTTAGCTTGTTTATTTTTCTTATTGTAGTAGTAATAATTAAAATAAACCCTAAAAAGATTTCATGTTCTTCTTTTTGCCTGTTGGGAGCTTTCCCGTGTAAATAGTTTTATTTCTTTTCTTTTCTTTGGGGGTCGATAGGAGAAGATCATGATGAAATTGTTAAAATGGCTCTTATATGCATTATTGTTGATTTAACCAAGAGCCCATATTGCCTTGTCTTCTCCTGTTTATTGAATGCTTGCAGATTCCAGCTTAGTCCAATGCACGTGCATTATTATTATTATTCACATCATTCGGTCATGCAAGTGAAAGGCAATTATGACGATATATGATGGACAGTTTGAGATGAGAGAAGCTGGTATGAACTCGACCTCTCTTGTTTTTGTAAATATGATTAGTTCATCGTTCCTGATTCAGCCTATTATGAATAAACATGTTTGCAATGACAATTAGAGATTATAGTTACTTATGCCATGCTTAATTAGCTAGGAGCTTATAATGGTTTACCTTGCGTGCCAACATGCTATTAAAATGGTTGTGATGTGGTATGATAGGGTGGTATCCTCCTTTGAATGATTCAAGTGACTTGACTTGGCACATGTTCACACATGTAGTTGAAACAAAATCAACATAGCCTTCATGATATTTATGTTCATGGTGGATTATATCCTACTCATGCTTGCACTCCATTTTTATTAATTTTAATGCAGGTTCATGACTCTTGTCGCTCTCTAGTTGGTCGCTTCCCAGTCTTTTGCTAGCCTTCACTTGTACTAAGCGGGAATACTGCTTGTGCATCCAATCCCTTAAACCCCAAGGTTATGCCATATGAGTCCACTATACCTTCCTATATGCGGTATCTACCTGCCGTTCCAAGTAAATTTGTATGTGCCAAACTCTAAACCTTCAAATGAAATTCTGTTTTGTATGCTCGAATAGCTCATGTATCAACTAGGGCTGTCCGTATCTTCCATGTTAGGCGGGTTATTCTCCAGATGAGTGGACTCCGCTCCTCTCTCACGAGAAAATGGCTGGTCACCGGGATGCCCAGTCCCATGCTCTAAGCAAACCAAATCAAAATAGTTGCAAACAAAACTCCCCCGGGACTGTTGCTAGTTGGACGGTACCATTCTGTTTGGGAACCGCCTAATCGGATGGCTGTGGAGTGTGCTTGTTGGTGGAGGGGGAGTATAAACTTTACCATTCTGTTTGGGAACCGCCTATAATGTGTGTAGCATGGAAGATATCGCCATCTCTTGGTTGTTATGTTGACAATGAAAGTATGCCGCTCAAAATATTATTTATCTCTATTTCAAAATCGAGCTCTGGCACCTCTACAAATCCCTGCTTCCCTCTGCGAAGGGCCTATCTATTTACTTTTATGTTGAGTCATCACCCTCTTATTAAAAAGCACCAGCTGGAGAGCACCGCTGTCATTTCCATTAATTACTATTAATTTATATTGGGTATGACTATGACTGGATCTCTTTTACCATGAATTACAATGTCTAGTCAGTCCTTGATCTTTAAAGGTGCTCTGCATTTATGTTTTGCGGTCTCAGAAAGGGCTAGCGAGATACCATCTTGTTATATAATATCATGATTGTTTTGAGAAAGTGTTGTCATCCGAGATTTATTATTATTGCTCGCTAGTTGATTATGCCATTGATACGAGTAAACATGAGACCTAAGTGTTATTGTGAATATGGTTAGTCATAATCTTTGCTAAAAACTTGAATGCTGGCTTTATATATTTACAACAACAAGAGCAAACAGAGTTTGTAAAAGTTTTTCTTTATCACTTTCAGTTTATCAACTGAATTGCTTCAGGACAAGCAAAGGTTTAAGCTTGGGGGCGTTGATACGTCTCCGTCGTATCTACTTTTCCAAAAACTTTTGCCCTTGTTTTGGACTCTAACTTGCATGATTTGAATGGAACTAACCTGGACTGACGCTGTTTTCAGCAGAATTGCCATGGTGTTATTTATGTGCAGAAACAAAAGTTCTCGGAATGACCTGAAACTCCACAGAGATTATTTTTGGAAATAATAAAAAATACTGGCGAAAGAATCAAGGCCAGGGGGCCCACACCCTTTCCACGAGGGTGGGGGTCCGCCTGCCCCCCTGGGCGCGCCCCCTGCCTCGTGGGCCCCCTGGAGCTCCACCGACCTCAACTCCAACTCTATATATTCACGTTCGGGGAGAAAAAATCAAAGAGAAAGATTCATCACATTTTACGATACGGAGCCGCCGCCAAGCCCTAAACTCTCTCGGGAGGGCTGATCTGGAGTCTGTTCGGGGCTCCGGAGAGGGGGATCCGTCGCCATCATCATCATCAACCATCCTCCATCACCAATTTCATGATGCTCACCATCGTGCGTGAGTAATTCCATCGTAGGCTTGCTGGATGGTGATGGGTTGGATGAGATTTATCATGTAATCGAGTTAGTTTTGTTAGGGTTTGATCCCTAGTATCCACTATGTTCTAAGATTGATGTTGATATGACTTTGCTATGCTTAATGCTTGTCACTAGGGCCCGAGTGCCATGATTTCAGATCTGAACCTATTATGTTTTCATGAATATATGTGAGTTCTTGATCCTATCTTGCAAGTCTATAGTCACCTACTATGTGTTATGATCCGGTAACCCCGAAGTGACAATAATCGGGACCACTCCCGGTGATGACCATAGTTTGAGGAGTTCATGTATTCACTATGTGTTAATGCTTTGGTCCGGTACTCTATTAAAAGGACGCCTTAATATCCCTTAGTTTCCATTAGGACCCCGCTGCCACGGGAGGGTAGGACACAAGATGTCATGCAAGTTCTTCTCCATAAGCACGTATGACTATATTCGGAATACATGCCTACATTACATTGAGGAATTGGAGCTAGTTCTGTGTCACCCTATATTATGATTGTTACATGACGAACCGCATCCGGTATAATTCTCCATCACTGATCCAATGCCTACGAGCTTTTCGCATATTGTTCTTCGCTTATTTACTTTTTCGTTGCTACTGTTACAATCACTACAAAACCCAAAAATATTACTTTTGCTACTGTTACCGTTACTTCCATACTGCTTTGCTACTAAATACTTTGATGCAGATACTAAGTTATCCAGGTGTAGTTGAATTGACAACTCAACTGCTAATACTTGAGAATATTCTTTGGCTCCCCTTGTGTCGAATCAATAAATTTGGGTTGAATACTCTACCCTCGAAAACTGTTGCGATCCCCTATACTTGTGGGTTATCAAGCTTGCACACTTTGTTAGCACCTTTAGGATCGAAAAAACCTTCTAGTTGCATCATATACAACTCTTCTTTAAGAAATCCATTAAGGAATACAGTTTTGACATCCATTTGCCAAATTTCATAATCATAAAATGTGGCAATTGCTAATATGACTCGGACAGACTTAAGCATCGCTACGGGTGAGAAGGTCTCATTGTAGTCAACTCCTTGAACTTTTCGAAAACCTTTTGCAACAAGTCGAGCTTTGTATACAGTAACATTACCGTCAGCGTCAGTCTTCTTCTTGAAGATCCATTTATTCTCTATGGCTTGCCGATCATCGGGCAAGTCAACCAAATTCCACACTTTGTTCTCATACATTGATCCCATCTCAGATTTCATGGCTTCAAGCCATTTTGCGGAATCTAGGCTCATCATTGCTTCGTCATAGTTTGTAGGTTCATCATGGTCTAGTAACATTACTTCCAGAACAGGATTACCGTACCACTCTGGTGCGGATTGTACTCTGGTTGACCTATGAGGTTCGGTAGTAACTTGATCTGAAGTTTCATGATCATCATCATTAGCTTCCTCACTAATTGGTGTAGGAATCACTAGAACTGATTTATGTGATGAACTACTTTCCAATTCGGGAGAACGTACAATTACCTCATCAAGTTCTACTTTCCTCCCACTCACTTCTTTCGAGAGAAACTCCTTCTCTAGAAAGGATCCATTCTTAGCAACGAATATCTTGCCTTCGGATCTGTGATAGAAGGTGTACCCAACAGTTTCATTTGGGTATCCTATGAAGACACATTTCTCCGATTTGGGTTCGAGCTTATCAGGTTGAAGCTTTTTCACATAAGCATCGCAGCCCCAAACTTTAAGAAACAACAACTTAGGTTTCTTGCCAAACCACAGTTCATATGGTGTCGTCTCAACGGATTTAGATGCTGCCCTATTTAACGTGAATGCAGCCGTCTCTAAAGCATAACCCCAAAACGATAGTGGTAAATCGGTAAGAGACATCATAGATCGCACCATATCTAATAAAGTACCGTTACAACGTTCGGACACACCATTACGCTGTAGTGTTCCAGGTGGGGTGAGTTGCGAAACTATTCCACATTGTTTCAAATGAAGACCAAACTCATAACTCAAATATTCACCTCCATGATCAGATCGTAGAAATTTTATTTTCTTGTTATGAAGATTTTCCACTTCACTCTGAAATTCTTTGAACTTTTCAAATGTTTCAGACTTATGTTTCATTAAGTAGATATACACATATCTGCTCAAATCATCTGTGAAGGTCAGAAAATAACGATACCCGCCGCGAGCCTCAACACTCATCGGACCGCATACATCAGTATGTATTATTTCCAATAAGTCAGTTGCTCGCTCCATTGTTCCGGAGAACGGAGTCTTAGTCATCTTGCCCATGAGGCATGGTTCGCAAGCATCAAGTGATTCCAAAAGCCCATTAGCATGGAGTTTCTTCATGCGCTTTACACCAATATGACCTAAATGGCAATGCCACAAATAAGTTGCACTATCATTATTAACTTTGCATATTTTGGCTTCAATATTATGAATATGTGTATCAATACAATCGAGATTCAACAAAAATAGACCACTCATCAAGGGTGCATGACCATAAAAGATATTACTCATATAAATAGAACAACCATTATTCTCTGATTTAAATGAATAACCATCTCGCATCAAACAAGATCCAGATATAATGTTCATGCTCAACGCTGGCACCAAATAACAATTATTTAGGTCTAAAACTAATCCCGAAGGTAGATGTAGAGGTAGCGTGCCGACGGCGATCACATCGACTTTGGAACCATTTCCCACGCGCATCGTCACCTCGTCCTTAGCCAATATTTGTTTAATTCGTAGCCCCTATTTCGAGTTGCAAATATGAGCAACAGAACCAGTATCAAATACCCAGGCGCTACTACGAGCATTAGTAAGGTACACATCAATAACATGTATATCAAATATACCTTTCACTTTGCCATCCTTCTTATCCGCCAAATACTTAGGGCAGTTCCGCTTCCAGTGACCAGTCCCTTTGCAGTAGAAGCACTCAGTGTCAGGCTTAGGTCCAGACTTGGGCTTCTTCCCTTGAGCGGCAACTTGCTTGCTGTTCTTCTTGAAGTTCCCCTTCTTCCCTTTGCCCTTTTTCTTGAAACTAGTGGTCTTGTTAACCATCAACACTTGATGCTCCTTCTTGATTTCTACCTCTGCAGCCTTTAGCATCGCGAAGAGCTCGGGAATTGTCTTTTCCATCCCTTGCATATTATAGTTCATCATGAAGCCTTTATAGCATGGTGGCAGTGATTGAAGAACTCTATCAAAGACACTATCATCAGGAAGATTAACTCCCAACTGAGTCAAGTGGTTATGGTACCCAGACACTCTGAGTATGTGTTCACTGACAGAACTATTCTCCTCCATCTTGCAGCTATAGAACTTGTTGGAGACTTCATATCTCTCAACTCGGGCATTTGCTTGAAATATCAACTTCAACTCCTGGAACATCTCATATGCGCCATGACATTCAAAACGTCTTTGAAGTCCCAATTCTAAGCCGTAAAGCATGGCACACTGAACTATCGAATAGTCATCAGCTTTAGCTTGCCACACGTTCATAACGCCCGCAGTTGCTCCTGCAGCGGGCCTTGCACCTAGCGGTGCTTCCAGGACGTAATTCTCATGTGCAGCAATGAGGATAATCCTGAAGTTACGGACCCAGTCCGTGTAGTTGCTACCATCACCTTTCAACTTAGCTTTCTCTAGGAACGCATTAAAATTCAAGGGAACGGTAGCACGGGCCATTGATCTACAACAACATAGATATGCAAAAACTATCAGGTACTAAGTTCATGATAAATTAAAGTTCAATTAATCATATTACTTAAGAAATCCCACTTAGATAGACATCCCTCTAGTCATCTAAATGATCACATGATCCATATCAACTAAACCATGTCCGATCATCACGTGAGATGGAGTAGTTTTCAATGGTGAACATCTCTATGTTGATCATATCTACTATATGATTCACGTTCGACCTTTCGGTCTCAGTGTTCCGAGGCCATATCTGCATATGCTAGGCTCGTCAAGTTTAACCCGATATTCTGCATGTGCAAAACTGGCATGCACCCGTTGTATGTGAACGTAGAGCTTATCACACCCGATCATCACGTGGTGTCTCGGCACAATGAACTGTAGCAATGGTCCTTACTCAGGGAGAACACTTATACCTTGAAATTTAGTGAGGGATTATCTTATAATGCTACCGCCGTACTAAGCCAAATAAGATGCATAAAAGATAAACATCACATGCAATCAAAATATGTGACATGATATGGTCATCATCATCTTGTGCCTTTGATCACCATCTCCAAAGCACCGTCATGATCTCCATCATCACCAGCTTGACACCTTGATCTCCATCGTAGCGTCGTTGTCGTCTCGCCAACTATTGCTTTTACGACTATCGCTACCGCTTAGTGATAAAGTAAAGCAATTACATGGCGATTGCATTTCATACAATAAAGCGACAACCATAAGGCTCCTGCCAGTTGCCGATAACTTTTACAAAACATGATCATCTCATACAACAATTTATATCTCATCGCGTCTTGACCATATCACATCACAACATGCCCTGCAAAAACAAGTTAGACATCCTCTACTTTGTTGTTGCAAGTTTTACGTGGCTGCTATGGGCTTCTAGCAAGAAATGTTCTTACCTACACATCAAAACCACAACGATTTTTCGTCAAGTGTGCTGTTTTAACCTTCAACAAGGACCGGCCGTAGTCAAACTCGATTCAACTAAAGTTGGAGAAACAGACACCCGCCAGCCACCTGTGTGCAAAGCATGTCGGTAGAACCGGTCTCATGAACGTGGTCATGTAATGTTGGTCCGGGCCGCTTCATCCAACAATACCGCCGAATCAAAGTAAGACGTTGGCGGTAAGCAGTATGACTATTATCGCCCACAACTCTTTGTGTTCTACTCGTGCATATCATCTACGCATAGACCTGGCTCGGATGCCACTATTGGGGAACGTAGCATGCAATTTCAAAAAAATTCCTACGATCACGCAAGATCTATCTAAGAGATTGATAACCCACAAGTATAGGGGATCAATTGTAGCCTCTTTCGATAAGTAAGAGTGTCGAACCCAACGAGGATCTAAAGGTAGAACAAATATTCCCTCAAGTTCTATCGACCACCGATACAACTCTACGCACGCTTGACGTTCACTTTACCTAGAACAAGTATGAAACTAGAAGTACTTTGTAGGTGTTTTTGGATAGGTTTGCAAGATAATAAAGAGCATGTAAATAAAAACTAGGGGCTGTTTAGATAAAGAAGCAATAAATTAAATATAGCGAGTATGGAAAAGTGGTGGTAGGAGTTGCGAAATTGTCCCTCAGTAATTGACTACTTTACTAGACCGATAGCAAGTTTTATGTGGGAGAGGCCACTGCTAGCATGTCATCCCTGACTTGGAATTCTATGCACTTATGATTGGAACTATTAGCAAGCATCTGCAACTACTAACGTTCATTAAGGTAAAACCCAACCATAGCATTAAGATATATTGGTCCCCCTTCAATCCCATATGCATCAATTTCTATGCTAGGTTGAAGCTTCTGTCACTCTTGCCCTCCAATACATAGTCCTATCAACATACAACTAACCCTATGGTGTGTTCCACGCACGCGCTCATATGATGGGCACCAAAGGACAGCAACATAACCACAAGCAAATTAAACCAATCATAGCAATTCATCAATCACCGATAGGACAACAAAAATCTACTCAGACATCATAGGATGGCAACACATCATTGGATAATAATATGAAGAATAAAGCACCATGTTCAAGTAGAGGGTACAGCGGGTTGCGGGAGAGTGGAGCGCTGTAGATAGAGGGGGGAAGGTGATGGAGATGTTGGTGAAGATGGCGGAGGTGTTGGTGAAGATCGCGGTGATGATGATGGCCCCGGTGGCGTTCTGGCGCCACCGGAAGCGAGGGGGAGAGAGCCCCCCTCCTTCTTCTTCTTCCTTGACCTTCTTCCTAGATAGGAGAAGGGTTTCCCCTCTGGTCCATGGTCTCCATGGCGTGGGAGGGGCAAGAGCCCCTCTGAGATTGGATCTGTCTCTCTGTCTCTCTCTGTTTCTGCGTTCTGTCCTTTCACCGTTTCGTATATATATGGAGATCCGTAACTCCGATTGGATTGAAACCTTCGCCGAGATTTTTTTTCTGAAAATTAGCTTTCTTGCGGCCGAAGAAGAGCAGCAACCGCCTTACGGGTGGCCCACGAGGGGGGCAGGCGCGCCCCCTGCCTCGTGGCCACCTCGGGCACCGTCTCGCGTTGATTCTTCCTCCCAGATTCTCCAAATATTCCAAAAATATTCTCCGTCCGTTTTTATCCCGTTTGGATTCCGTTTGATATGGGGTTTCTGCGAAACATAAAACATGCAACAAACAGGAACTGGTACTGGGCACTGGATCAATATGTTAGTCCCAAAAATAGTATAAAAAGTTGCCAAAAATATATGAAAGTTGTAGAATATTGGCATGGAACAATCAAAAATTATAGATACGACGGAGACGTATAAGAGATGCATAGGAACGAGACGGGGAGAGTGTGTCCACGTACCCTCGTAGACCGGAACCGTAAGCATTAGGTTAACACGGTTGATGTAGTCGAACGTCTTCACGATCCAACCGTGTAACGCCCCGAGACCGACGCTCCAGAAGACTTCCAGATGCTCTGAGTTTCGTCGTGTGATTTGCTTTGTTTGTTGCATCTCTTGCATTGCATCATGTCATCATGCAACCTTTTTTTTTAAATACTCAGATAAATAAATTGTATGGATCTTCGATCCATTTAAATTGAGGGAATTCACATGGTGTTTTCTCTTTATAACATATCCTCCCAATATTATTAGGGAGCTATAACAAAGTATTCCATTCTTTGGGAATCACCATAACACACTTGCAAAATAATTCCGTGCCTTTTCTGCTTCAAGTTTGGTCTCCAAACTCAGCCCTAAATTCTTTCTTCACTTTCCGGAGCTCCACCAAAAATCCGAACATTTTTGGACCTTCCCAACCCTCATTTCCTATGCAAATCATTTGAATTAAATTCAAATGCATTTGAATTTATATCTTTCAATCATGCCACTTCTATTTTTCCTGGATCAAGCGCATTTTTATTAGCCCGGGAAAATTAACCGCATGCGCAAATCCTTTCCCTAACCCTTCCTTTCTTTTCTTCTCTCTAATTTATTTTCTATTAAAAGAAATATGAGGGAGAGAGAGAGAGAGCGCAGCCTTGCAGCCCAGTCGGCCTCTTGGGCCTAACCAACCAGCACAGGCCCAGCCACATGCCTATCTAACCCTAGCCCCTCACCACGCTCTCTCCCGATCCCCATCTCCTTCCCCTGCTCGCGCCGCCAGAGAGGAGTGAGAGCCTCTCGCTCGATCCCGCAAGCAGGAGCTCGCGCCCAACCTTCCCCTCGTCGCCTCCTCCCCCCGCTACACGCGAGGCCGTTCAGCCCCGTGCCCTTGCTGACCCTGCCGTCGCCCGGTCATCTGTCCTCCCTCCGTTTGTTCCTGCTCCGCCGCCGGAGATCGCCAGGTCCGGTGACCCCTCGTCCTGCGTGCCCTCTCCTTCCTCGCCGGGTTTCTCCTCTGCCCGTGTCCGCACCTCGCCGCTCCACTTGGTCTCCTGCGGCTGCTCTGTTGCCGTCTCCTTGCTACCCGCACTCCTCCTCTGCATGGAGCTCCACCACTTCCCTGGCCTCGGATCCGGCTGGTTCCCGCCGACCCAGTCACCGTCCCGTGGTCGCCGTCTTCATCTTCGGCAGATCTCACGCCGCTGCAAGCCCCTGCCTCGCCTCTGCTTCGTTCGAGCGGGGTGGAGGACGCGTCTCTGCTCGCCCGCATCGACCAGCGCCAAGTCCCTGCTGCCGACCTCTGTTTTCTCTGCTCGTCGCGTGAGCATCAGCGCCCGCTCTCTTGCCCGTGCGTGAGTGCTCGCGTGGGTCACTTCGACTGTTGACTTCCTCAAGTTAAGGACCAAGACCCGAGACCCATGTACGATTACGCAACGAACGGTGAGTTACACGAGCTACAAGTACCGCGACGACCCCGGGGACTGGATTCTGTCAAGTTCCTCTTTGATATGTGTACCACTACTTCCACAACATGTCGTGTACGACTACCGTCACTCGGATTCGACAAGACAACGTGTACCACTACCGTCGCCAAGTTCGACTACCGCACGGTTACGCCAAGTTCATCTACGAAACGTGTACAACTACTTCCCACGACGACCCGTGAAGGACTACTTCCTCTACATCGTACCGAACTTGATCCGTCCCGAAACGCACGCTTCAAAGGTATAACCCCGAGACGACGCCCATGAACGAATGCATGTGTGTTGTATGAGATGCTCGTGTTTGCACCGTGTCCGAGAGAGGTCTTTGCACGTTCCTCGATTGCCATGCCGCCGTACCGTGGGAACCCGGAATCCGGGAGCACCCCACCATCCTTGCATGACACGCTCACACCCACTTCTTTTGCACCGGTATCTCCGTGAGCTATCGGAACCGATATGTTGTCCTGGCATCATTTTCGGATTCATTGCCGTGGCACCCCTTTCTTCCACCACGGTGACAAATGCTTCATAACATGCTCATGTCAACATTTCCATAAAATTGCTTAAAACTTGCATATGTCATCCGCATCATGATAATAACATTTAAAACGTTTAAAATTGTTGTTTGCTTTAAATTGCTAATGACATGAGGATTTATCGGAACTGTTGTTTGATGTTTCCGGCCTTATTTAAATTGCCTAAAATGTGTAGTTTACTTATGTCTCACCTCTTGCCATGTTAATCAACATTTAATATTGTTGGGTACATAAACGGGAGAGAACTAAATAATCGTATGTGGTGTTTCGTCAATATGCAACTCGTTGCATATTGAGCTCCACTTAATTTGTAGTATTGTTTTTTGCACTTTGCCATGCCATGCCTCATTAAACCGGACATGCATCATACTTGATTGTGCATCATGCCATGTGTATGTGGTGGTTGTTTACTATGTTGTTTGTTTCTTTCCGGGTTGCTTCTCTCGTTAGCTTCGGTTTCGTTCCGGAGTTGTGAGGATTTGTTCGACTACATCCGTTTGTCTTCTTCATGGACTCGTTCTTCTTCCTAGCGGGATTTCAGGCAAGATGACTATACCCTCGAAATCACTTCTATCTTTGCTTGCTAGTTGTTCGCTCTATTGCTATGCCACGCTACCTACCACTTGCTATATCATGCCTCCCATATTGCCATGTCAAGCCTCTAACCCACCTTTCCCAGCAAACCGTTGTTTGGCTATGTTATCGCTTTTGCTCATCCCCTCTTATAGCGTTGCTAGTTGCAGGTGAAGATGAAGTTTGTTCCATGTTGGAGCATGGATATGTTGGGATATCACAATATCTCTTATTTAATTAATGCATCTATATACTTGGTGAAGGGTGGAAGGCTCGGCCTTATGCCTGGTGTTTTGTTCCACTCTTCCGCCCTAGTTTCCGTCATACCGGTGTTATGTTCCTTGATTTTGCGTTCCTTACGTGGTTGGGTGATTTATGGGACCCCCTTGACAATTCGATTTGAATAAACTCCTCCAGCAAGGCCCGACCTTGGTTTTACCATTTGCCTACCTAAGCCTTTTTCCCTTGGGTTCTGCAGACTCAAGGGTCATCTTTATTTACCCCCCGGGCCAGTGCTCCTTCGAGTGCTGGTCCAAACCGAGCGATGTCCGGCGCCCCCTGGGCAACCAGGGTCTATGCCAACCCGACGTCTTGCTCATCCGGTGTGCCCTGAGAACGAGATATGTGCAGCTCCTATCGGGATTTGTCGGCACATCGGGTGGCTTTGCTGGTCTTGTTTTACCATTATCGAAATGTCTTGTAAACCGG
Organism: Triticum aestivum; assembly: GCF_018294505.1. Classification (NCBI taxonomy): domain Eukaryota; kingdom Viridiplantae; phylum Streptophyta; class Magnoliopsida; order Poales; family Poaceae; genus Triticum; species Triticum aestivum. The sequence goes on along the minus strand of NC_057814.1, from coordinate 395,092,077 downwards.
GATTCCGAGACTGATCGGGTCTTCCCGGGAGAAGTATTATCCTTCGTTGACCGTGAGAGCTTATAATGGGCTAAGTTGGGACACCCCTGCAGGGTATTATCTTTCGAAAGCCGTGCCCGCGGTTATGTGGCAGATGGGAATTTGTTAATATCTGGTTGTAGAGAACTTGACACTTGACTTAATTAAAACGCATCAGCCGCGTGTGTAGCCGTGATGGTCTCTTTTCGGCGGAGTCCGGGAAGTGAACACGGCTTTTGGGTTATGTTTGACGTAAGTAGGAGTTCAGGATCACTTCTTGATCACTACTAGTTGACGACCGTTCCGTTGCTTCTCTTCTCGCTCTTATTTGCGTATGTTAGCCACCATATATGCTTAGTGCTTGCTGCAGCTCCACCTCACTACCTTCTCCTACCCATAAGCTTAAATAGTCTTGATCTCGCGGGTGTGAGATTGCTGAGTCCTCGTGACTCACAGATTCTTCCAAACAGTTGCAGGTGCCGATGATACCAGTGCATGTGACGCAACTGAGCTCAAGTGGGAGTTCGACGAGGACCTTGGTCGTTACTATGTTTTCGTTTCCTGATGATCAGTAGTGGAGCCCAGTTGGGACGATAGGGGATCTAGCATTTGGGGTTGTCTTCTTTTCTTTTGGTTCCGTAGTCGGACCTATGTGTGTATTCTGAATGATGTATGAATTTATTTATGTATTGTGTGAAGTGGCGATTGTAAGCCAACTCTTTATCCCATTCTTGTTCATTACATGGGATTGTGTGAAGATGACCCTTCTTGCGACAATACCTACAATGCAGTTATGCCTCTAAGTCGTGCCTCGACACGTGGGAGATATAGCCGCATCGTGGGTGTTACAAACCGATCCTAGTACCGAACGTACGGCACCTCCGTGTTCAGCACACGTTCAGCTCGATGACGTCCCTCGAACTCTTGATCCAGCAGAGGGTCGAGGGAGACTTTCGTCAGCACGACGGCGTGGTGATGGTGATGGTGATGTGATCCGCACAAGGCTTCGCCTAAGCACTACGACACTATGACGGGAGGTGTAAACTATGGAGAGGGGCACCGCACACGGCTAAGAGAACTTTGATGTGCCTTTGGGGTGCCCCCTGCCCCCGTATATAAAGGAGGGGAAGAGGAGGCCAGCGGCCAGGAGGGGCGCGCCATGGGGGGGAGTCCTACTAGGACTCCTAGTCCTGGTAGGATTTGCCCCCCCTTTTCCTTTCTCCACCGGAGGGAAAAGGAAGGAGAGGGGGAGGGGGAGGGAAAGGGGGCGCCGCCCCCTTCCCCTAGTCCAATTCGGATTGCCATGGGGGGGGGCGCGGCCACCCCTTGCGTCCCTCCTCTCTCTCCACTAAGGCCCAATAAGGCCCAACATTCCCCCCGGGGGGGTTCCGGTAACCCCTCGGTACTCCGGTAAAATACCCGAATCACTCGGAACCATTCCGATGTCCGAATACTACCTTCCAATATATGAATCTTTACCTCTCTACCATTTCGAGACTCCTCGTCATGTCCGTGATCTCATACGGGACTCCAAACAAACTTCGGTCACCAAAACACATAACTCGGAATACAGATCGTCATCGAACGTTAAGCGTGCGGACCCTACGGGTTCGAGAACTATGTATACATGACCGAGACACATCTCCGGTCAATAACCAATAGCGGAACCTGGATTCTCATATTGGTTCCTACATATTCTACGAAGATCTTTATCGGTCAAACCGCATAACAACATACGTCATTCCCTTTGTCATCGATATGTTACTTGCCCGAGATTCGATCATCGATATCATCATACCTAGTTCAATCTCATTACCGGCAAGTCTTTTTACTCGTTCCGTAATGCATCATCCCGCAACTAACTCATTAGTCACATTGCTTGCAAGGCTTATAGTGATGTGCATTACCGAGAGGGCCCAGAGATACCTCTCCGATACACGGAGTGACAAATCCTAATCTTGATCTATGCCAACCCAACAAACACCTTCGGAGACACCTGTAGAGCATCTTTATAATCACCCAGTTACGTTGTGACGTTTGACAGCACACAAGGTGTTCCTCCGGTATTCGGGAGTTGCATAATCTCATAGTCAGAGGAATATGTATAAGTCCTGAAGAAAGCAATAGCAATAAAACTAAACGATCATAATGCTAAGCTAACGGATGGGTCTTGTCCATCACATCATTCTCTAATGATGTGATCCCGTTCATCAAATGACAACACGTGTCTATGGTCAGGAAACTTAACCATCTTTGATTAACGAGCTAGTCAAGTAGAGGCATAGTAGGGACACTCTGTTTTGTCTATGTATTCACACATGTACTAAGTTTCTGGTTAATACAATTCTAGCATGAATAATAAACATTTATCATGATATAAGGAAATATAAATAACAACTTTATTATTGCCTCTAGGGCATATTTCCTTCAACATGCAACAGCTCCATGAACTCCTTCCACTCAGCAGTCATCCTCTTCCCATTTGTCATCCAAGTCATGGTCCGCTTCTCATCCGTGTGGAAGTGGACAGAAGCAAAGTACTGAGCCACAATCTCCGGGTCAAAGTCAAGGTGGAACGTGAGGATCCCCTCAATGCCAAACTGCTCCACCAAATCCAGAGGCTCACCAAAATATGCCCGGTTCTTCTTCAGATGTTCCAGGTCAATCCACTAAACTGGTACATAGATGTTCTGCTTGGCCTTGATCACATCTAGGAAGATGAGATTTTGTTGCTTGGTCCAAAACAAGTCATTTCCCCTGCTAAGTTCCCTAGGTTTGATGTAGGGGTTGAGCTTTCTTCAAATCCATGCCAACAGTTGGCTCCTTGATCTTGGTAGTTGTGGTCTTGACATTGTTTTGTGGGGCACTGGAGCCCTCAGGAGCTTCTTGGTTGCGAAGACGCTTGGAGCTCGTGTCACGGCTAGTATTTGAGCGCCTTGCACCGGACCCGGAGCCACCACCTATGACACACAACACAAACACACGAGAAGAGCGAGAAGGATTATTGCAAAGACCAAGGCCAAAGCCGAACAAAACAAGTAGAAATGAGATTGGGTGTGCCAAAACAAAGTAAGTTTTAGGTCTACGGTAGTACTGGACCAGGATGCGGAAGTAAAAATTTGCATCTGCTCTAGCCGCGGTAGTACTGCGCCGGGTTGGCACGGTAGTACCGCGCTTAGAGCGGAAGTAAATTTTTACTTCTACGCGCCGGGCGGTAGTACCACTCTAGCGGAGCGGTAGTACCGTACGAGGCCCACAACGGGCGGTAGTACCACTCCAGGCAGGCGGTAGTACCGCACGGGGCGGATCTAGCACAAAACGCATCTAAGAACATCTGTCTAGATGAAACGGTACTACCGTTGATCAAAACTATGTTGTTGTATCACACCAAATAGCATATCTACTGCACTAGCACTCTCCAACAATCTCCTCTTGCAAAGATTTAGCCAAAAATCACAAGAACTACACATGCATCTCCCAAAACCTAGAAGGACAACAACGGGGCAAAGAGAGAGGGACTAAGGGAGATACCGGGTTCCATGGCAAGAGGGCGAGGTGGGGATCGATCCCACCGATTGGAATGCATGGAGAGTGGCCGCAGACGGAGATCCGGTGAGGTCCTCCGATGGCGTTCTTGGGCAGGAGAGAGAGAGAGAGAGAGAGAGAGACGAAGTGAGGGGAAGGGATGAATGTGTATGGGGGAATTGGAACTCCCCCTGCCTCACTTAACCCCCACGCGCTCGCTACAGCACGGTAGTACCGCGGGTCATCGCGGTAATACCGCCCAGGCAGAAGTACCGCACCCAGGGCGGTGGTACTGCTCTATCAGCGGCAGTAAAAAATTATTGCGGTGATGGAAGCGGTAGTACCGTGCCATGGTCGCAGCTGTGCAAGCACAGATGCCACCCACCTCCAGCGGTAGTACCGTGGTGATCCACGGTAGTACCGTACACCCAAGAAAGTGCAAGTTTCGACAAAACAGAAGAACACGGCCTTTGCAATGCAAACTTCGAGCAACCGGACACGCAAAAGAGCACACACAAAGCAACTTAAACACAACCACGGCCCAAAAGAAAGAAAAAAGACAACGAGGACCAAACACGAAACACAACCTCTCAAGAAGAGAGGGCGGTGGCCAGAGCCACCTATGTTTGAGTCAATTGGTATGGCACCGCGAAGAATTATCCTTGGGCCCATGACCAAAACTCGTCTTTGAAGCACAAGTACCATCAACAATGGTGAATGTGAAAGAGTTGATCAATTTATGCATAATGGGGGGAGGGAGAGTTCATTGAGAGAACAACACTCCCCCTATGTCCATGCCTACACCTAAACAAGTCATCAAGATGAGTATGGTGGGGTGTGCAAAGGTTCAAGGCACATTGCTCAAATCAATGATATTTAGCTCATGCCTTAACTCGCGAAATCTTGCTTCATCCAAAGGCTTCGTGAAAATATGTGCAAGGTTATCATGAGTGTTGACATAGTTGAGCTCAATCTCCCCTCGCCTAATGTGATCCCGGATGAAGTGATACCGAATCTCAATATGCTTCGTCTTGAAGTGTTGCACCGGGTTGAGAGAAATCTTGATGGCAATTTCATTGTCACACCAAAGAGGCACTTTGTCACAAATGACACCGTAATCCTTTTAAGTTTGCCTCATCCATAGAAGTTGAGCAAAACAACTACCGGCGGCCACATACTCGGCCTCGGTAGAGGAGAGAGACACACAACCTTTCTTCTTAGAAGACCAACTCACCAAAGAGCAACCAAGGAATTGGCACCCTCCGGAGGTTGACTTCCTATCCACTTTGTCTCCCGCCCAATCCGAGTCCAAAAAGCCCACAAGGTTGAAATTTGCTCCTCTTGGGTGCCATAAGCCAAAGTTTGGGGTATGAGCCAAATATCGAAAGATTCGCTTGACCGCCACATAGTGGCTTTCCTTAGGTGCAGCTTGAAACCGTGCACAAATTCCCACACTCAACATGATATCCGGTCTAGATGCACAAAGGTAAAGCAAGGAGCCAATCACAGAACGATATACCTTTTGATCCTCTGCTTTACCATTGGGATCTATGTCAAGTTGTCATTTGACGGGCATTGGAGTGGAATCCGACTTGACATCACTTAGCTTGAATCTCTTGAGCATGTCTTGAGTGTATTTGGCTTGACTGATGAAGGTTCCTTCTCTTCTTTGTTTGATTTCGAACCCAAGAAAGAACTTCAACTCTCCCATCATGGACATCTTGAACTTCGAGGTCATGAGAGCGGCAAACTCCTCAGTGAAAGCTTTGTTAGGAGAACCAAAGATAATATCATCAACATATAGTTGGCATACAAACAACTCCCCTTTGACCTTCTTAGTAAAAAGAGTGGGGCCGATTTTCCCAATTTCAAACCCACGATCTTGCAACAACTCGATAAGGTGCTCATACCATGCACATGGGGCTTGTTTAAGGCCATAGAGTGCCTTATCGAGTTGGTACACATGATTGGGGAACTCGTGATCCTCAAACCCCGAGGGTTGTTTGACATACACCAACTCATTTATGGGACCATTAAGAAAAGCACTCTTCACATCCATTTGTTGCAACTTGAAGTTATGATGAGAAGCATAAGCAATCAACAAACGAATAGATTCAAGGCGGGCAATGGGAGCAAAGGTTTCACCATAGTCGATACCCTCGACTTGGGAGTAGCCTTGTGCTACCAAACGAGCCTTGTTGCGAACGATAATCCCATGAGCATCTTGCTTGTTCTTGAATATCCACTTTGTTCCAATAACATTATGGTTCTCCTTTGGCCTTGGCACCAATATCCACACCTTCTTGTGCTCGAAGTTGTTGAGTTCTTCATGCATGGCATTAAGCCAATCCGGATCCTCGAGCGCCTCATAGACCTTTTGGGGTTCAACACAAGAAACAAACGCATGATGTTCACAATAGTTTGCTAATTTTCTACGAGTGCTTGCCCCCTTTCTTAAGCTTCCAAGCACATTCTTCATCAAATTATCTTTGGTAGTGAGCTTGGACGCAATCTTGGTGGCACGACGTTCCAATTCCTCCTCAAGAGAGAGTTGAGGAGCGGTAACTTGATCATCTTGAGCGTCGTCTTGAGCTTGTTCTTGATCTTGAGCTTGCTCTTGATCTTGATCTTGAACTTGCTCGGTGGTAAGAACTTGACCTTGGGCATCACTTGGTGGATCACCACCATCTTGAGGTTGATCTTGCCCTTGATCTTGTTCATTTGGTTGAGGGCCTTCACTTTGTTCTTAGGAAGCATGTGGGTCTTGGGTTGGTGATGGTTCCACTTGAGTGGAACATTGTCCTTCTCCTTCGGCCACAAGGGGTTCCTCAATGGGTAGGATAAGACCAACACCCATTCTTCCTATGGCTTGGGGAGGATTCATCACCTACATCACAAGTACCACTTTTCTCCACTTGTGAGCCATTATCTCATCAAACTCCACGTTACACGTCTCCTCAATGAGTCCCGTGCACTTGTTGAGGACACGGTAAGCATGAGAGTTTGTAGCATAACCAACAAATATGCCCTCATGAGCTCTAGCCTCAAATTTAGACAAACGAACACCTTTCTTGAGAATGAAACACTTACAACCGAACACCCGGAAGTACTTGAGGTTGGGCTTGTTGCCGGTGAGTATCTCATATGGAGTCTTGTTCAAGCCTTTGCGGAGATAAAGCCGATTGGATGCATGACAAGCGGTGTTGATGACTTCGGCCCAAAAGTTGTATGGAGACTTGAACTCCGCTATCATGGTTCTTGCAGCGTCCATCAAAGTCCGGTTCTTCCTCTCCGCTACACCATTTTGTTGAGGAGTGTAGGGAGCGGAATATTGATGCTTGATCCCCTCATCACTAAGAAACTAATCCAAGGTGTAGTTCTTGAACTCGGTGCCGTTGTCACTTCTTCTCATCAAGATCTTTGCATTGTGTTAAACGTTGAGTGATGCGGCTTGAAGCTATGTTGGTATTTCCCCAAAGAGGAAGGGATGATGCAGCACAACGGCGGTAGGTATTTCCCTCAGTGATGAAACCAAGGTTACCGAACCAGTAGGAGAACCAAGCAACACAATGTAATCAGCCCCTGCACACAAATAACAAATACTCGCAACCCGACGTGTTAAAGGGGTTGTCAATCCCTTTCGGGCAACGGCGCCCGAAATTGGCACGTGGACGGGAGAAAGTTGTAATAGATTGATAGATCGAATGCCAAATAAAATAAATAAGAATAAAACACAGCAAGGTATTCTTGTATTTTTTTGGTTAATAGATCTGAAAATAAAATCAAAGGAAAAGTAGATCGCAAAGGCAAATAATATGAGAAAGAGACCCGGGGGCCGTAGGTTTCACTAGTGGCTTCTCTTAAGAAAAATAGCAAAACGGTGGGTAAACAGATTACTGTTGGGCAATTGATAGAACTTCAAATAATCATGAAGATATCCAGGCAATGATCATTATATAGGCATCACGTCCAAGATTAGTAGACCGACTCCTGCCTGCATCTACTACTATTACTCCACGCATCGACCGCTATCCAACATGCATCTAGTGTATTAACTTCATGGAGAAATGGAGTAATGCAATAAGAACGATGACATGATGTAGACAAGATCTATCTATGTAGAGATAGACCCCATCGTTTTATCCTTAGTAGCAACGATACATACGTGTCGGTTCCCCTTCTGTCACTGGGATCAGGCACCGTAAGATCGAACCCACTACAAAGCACCTCTTCCCATTGCAAGATAAATAGATCAAGTTGGCCAAACAAAACCCAAATATCAGAGAAGAAATACGAGGCTATAAGAAATCATGCATATAAGAGATGAAAGAAACTCAAATAACTTTCATGGATATAAAAAGATAGATCTGATCATAAACTCAAAGTTCATCCGATCCCAACAAACACACCGCAAAAAGAGTTACATCATGTGGATCTCCAAGAGACCATTGTATTGAGAATCAAATGAGATAGAGAGGAATCCATCTTGCTATTAACTACGGACCCGGAGGTCTACAAAGAACTACTCACGCATCATCGGAGAGGCACCAATGGAAGTGGTGAACCCCTCTGTGATGGTGTCTAGATTGGATCTGGTGGTTCTGGACTCTGCGGCGGCTGGAATTGATTTTCGTCGACTCCCCTAGATTTTCTGGAATATCGGGGTATTTATAGAGCAAAGAGACAGTCCAGGGGCACCCGAGGTGGGCAAAACCCACCAGGGCGCACCTGGGCCTCCTGGCGCGCCCTGGTGGGTTGTGCTCCCCTCGGAGCACCATGCAGAAAACATCAACTGGCACTTGGCACTATGTCAATAGGTTAGTACCAAAAAATGATATAAAATGATTATAAAACATCCCAGATTGATAATATAACAGCATGGAACAATCAAAAATTATAGATACATTGGAGACGTATCAGCGTTCCCAAGCTTAACTCCTGCTCGTCCTCGAGTAGGTAAGTGATAAAAACAGAATTTTTGATGTGGAATGCTGCCTAACATGTCATATCATATTCTTTTCTTTATAGCATGGACATTTGGACTTTTATGTGATTCAAAGCAATAGTCTAGTTTTGACATGATAACTTAAATACTCAAGCATATCAACAAGCAACCATGTCTTTCAAAATATCAACGCTAAAATAAGTTATCCCTAGCCCATCATGATCTATCATTGATCCATTTATGAAATACACTCGCATATTAACTACACCCAATGCTCAAGTACGATCATAGTGCCTCCTAGTTGGTGCTTTATAAGAGAAGATGGAGACTCAAATTCAAAATAAAAATTGCATAAAGTAAAAGAAAGACCCTTCGCAAAGGGAAGTAGGGATTTGTAGAGGTGCCAGAGCTCAAAGCGAAAAACTTAGAGATAATTTTTTTTTGGGAGGTGTGTCCTTCCCACCAACGAAAACGATTTAGATTTCCCAACACTTTCCATGCTAGATATATCATAGGCGGTTCCCAAACAGAAAATAAAGTTTATTCCTTTTTTCACCATACTTTCACTTTCCATGGCTAGCCGAATCCACGGTTGCCTTCCGTACCAACACTTTCCAAGGAATTTATTATTTGCAACATAAAGTAAATTCATTTTTCATTTCGGGATTGGGCATCCCTAATACCTTTGCCTTACTCTCGTGCAATGACAAGTGAATAAACACTCATCGTGAGAATAACACATCTAGCATGGAAAATATTAGCCACCCCTCACCACCTCGCAAGCGGTACGAACACACAAAAGAGAAGTTTATTTTTAAAAATTAGAGATGGGACATACAAATTTGCTTAGAACGGCAGAAGAATACCGCATATAGGTAGATATAGTGGACTCATGTGGCAAAACTGGTTTAAAGGTTTTTGGATGCACAAGTAGTGATCATACTTAGTGCAAAATGAAGGCTAGCAAGAGATTGAGAAGAGACCAACCAAGAAACAAATAATCTCATAAGCGAGCATCATAATTAACACCGAATAATGCACCACGAGTATGATATAAATTTATTGCATAATTACTGACTTTCGTGCTTGCATAGGGAATCACAAACCTTAACACCAATATTCTTACTAAAGCATAATTACTCATCATGATGACTCACATATCACATCATCATATCTCAAAACTATTACTAAGGATCGAGTTTATTTTGTCCAGTGATCTTCATGAAAGTTTTTATTATATCCTTCTTGGATATCTATCACTTTGGAACTATTTTTCATATGTTGCTTTTGATAAGCTCAAACAAATATAAGTGAAGATCATGAGCATAATATTTCTTTATCTCAAATTAATTTAAGTGAAGCAAGAGAGAATTTATTGAAAATCTTACTAACTCTCAAATAAATCTAAGTGAAGCAAGAGAGAATTTCTTCAAAAACTTAAAAACTTCACCCGCTTTTGATCCAATTTTAGTAGCAAAATTATGCATCTTTTTATCCAAAATTTCAATATGCTCTTCAGTAAGCATTTTATATTCAATAGCATCTAATCTTTCCATGACATGCTCAAGAGTCAAAGTTATTTCACTAATCATAAGGGGTGGTCAGCCTACTAAATTTCCCGTAGCACTAAAAGCATCAAGAGAGGGACACATCCAGAAATTTCCACCGGTAATCGTATCAAGGACGAATCTATGCCAAGTGGTGATGCCCACATAAAAATAACGAAGAAGAACAACGATAGATTGCTTTCTAATAGATCTATTATGAGCATTGCAAATTCTATACCAAGCATATTTTAAATTTTCTCCTCCTCTTTGTTTAAAGTTGAGAACTTCGTTCTCGGGAGTGCACGCAATAGAGGAAGAACTATCCATGACGATAATAAAAGCAAACAAGATTGCACTCAAGAACAGATCCGGCAAGAAAACGGCGAACGAAAAAGAGGGGCGAATAAAACGGCAAATTTTTGTGAAGTGGGGGAGAGAAAAACGAGAGGCAAATGGAAAATAATGTAAATTGCGAGGAGATGAGATTTGTGATTAGGAACCTGGTTTATGTTGAAGATCCTCCCAGACAACGGCACCAGAAATTCCTTTTGATGCGGCTTGAAGCTACGTCGGTATTTCCCCAAAGAGGAAGGGATGATGCAGCACAGCAACAGTAGGTATTTCCCTCAGTGATGAAACCAAGGTTATCGAACCAAGCAACACAACGTAATCAGCCCCTACACACAAATAACAAATACTTGCAACCCAGCGTGTTAAAGGGTTGTCAATCCCTTTCGGGAAACGGCGCCAGAAATTGGCACGTGGACGGGAGAAAGTTGTAATAGATTGATAGATCGAACGCCAAATAAAATAAATAAAAATAAAACACAGCAAGGTATTTTTGTATTTTTTTTTGTTTAATAGATCTGAAAATAAAAGCAAAGGAAAAGTAGATCGCAAAGGCAAAGAATATGAGAAAGAGACCCGGGGGCCGTAGGTTTCACTAGTGGCTTCTCTCAAAAAAATAGCAAAACGGTGGGTAAACAAATTACTGTTGGGCAATTGATAGAACTTCAAATAATCATGAAGATATCCAGGCAATGATCATTATATAGGCATCACGTCGAAGATTAGTAGACCGACTCTTGCCTGCATCTACTACTATTACTCCATACATCGACCGCTATCCAACATGCATCTAGTGTATTAACTTCATGGAGAAATGGAGTAATGCAATAAGAACGATGACATGATGTAGACAAGATCTATCTATGTAGAGATAGACCCCATCGTTTTATCCTTAGTAGCAACGATACATACGTGTCGGTTCCCCTTCTGTCACTGGGAGGGCACCGTAAGATCGAACCCACTACAAAGCACCTCTTCCTATTGCAAGATAAATAGATCAAGTTGGCCAAACAAAACCCAAATATCAGAGAAGAAATACGAGGCTATAAGAAATCATGCATATAAGAGATGAAAGAAACTCAAATAACTTTCATGGATATAAAAAGATAGATCTGATCATAAACTCAAAGTTCATCCGATCCCAACAAACACACCGCAAAAAGAGTTACATCATGTGGATCTCCAAGAGACCATTGTATTGAGAATCAAATGAGAGAGAGAGGAATCCATCTTGCTATTAACTACGGACCCGGAGGTCTACAAAGAACTACTCACGCATCATTGGAGAGGCACCAATGGAAGTGGTGAACCCCTCCGTGATGTTGTCTAGATTGGATCTGGTGGTTCTAGACTCTGCGGTGGATGGAATTGATTTTCGTCGACTCCCCTAGGGTTTCTGGAATATTGGGGTATTTATAGAGCAAAGAGGCGGTCCGAGGGCACCCGAGGTGGGCACAACCCACCAGGGCACGCCTGGGCCTCCTGGCGCGCCCTGGTGGGTTGTGCTCCCCTCGGAGCACCCCAGGCGCTGCCTTGGCCCATTGGGTGTCTTATGGTCCATAAAAAATCTTCGTAAAGTTTCGTTGCATTTGGACTCCGTTTGGTATTGATTTCCTGCGATGTAAAAAACATGCAGAAAACAGCAACTGGCACTTGGCACTATGTCAATAGGTTAGTACCAAAAAATGATATAAAATGATTATAAAACATCCAAGATTGATAATATAACAACATGGAACAATCAAAAAATGTAGATACATTGGAGACGTATCATTGAGCTTCATTTGCAAAGTCGATGACGGTTTGTTGGGTCTCACTCTTCCTCTTGAAGAAATATACCCAAGTGTATCTTGAATAATCATCTACAATCACCAAGCAATACTTTCTACCCCCAAGACTATCAAAGGATGGAGGCCCAAATAGATCCATGTGAAGGAGCTCCAAGGGCCTCTTCGAGTAGATGATAGTCGTGGGAGGGTGAGCCTTCTCATGTAGCTTTCCTTTGATATAAGCACTGCAAGCACGATCTTTGGTAAAACTAACATTCGTTAGTCCACGGACATGGTCCCCCTTGAGAAGACTTTGCAAAGATCTCATATTGATGTGGGCTAAACAGCGATGCCAAAGCCATCCCACGTCAACTTTAGCCATTAGGCATGTCGCGGTCTTAGTGGGTCGCTCCGAAATGTTAATCACATAAAGACCGTTCTCGACATGCACAACAAAGGCTACTTTAAGAGTCTTGCTCCACAAGAGGGCCACGGTATCAATATCCAAGAAAGTGGCAAAGCCCATGAGTGCAAGTTGACAAACAGAAAGTAAATTGTATGCAAGGGACTCAACAAGCATGACTTTCTCAACCGTGAGATCATGAGAAATGACAACCTTGCCAAGACCCAATACCTTAGAAGATGAAGCATCACCCCATTCGACATTGGTGGGCATAGATGAAACTTGGTGCACGTCCACCACCAAGTCCTTGCTTCCGGTCATATGATTTGTGGCTCCACTATCGAGCAACCATGATCACCCACCGGAAGGAAACACCTACAAGAGATCAATGTTTGGTTTTAGGTACCCATTTTGTAATGGGTCCTTTGATGTTAATAACAAGGGTCTTAGGAACCCAAATAGACCATTCAATGTACTCATAAGAAGAACCAACAAATTTGGCATAAACATGCCCATCACTAGCACGGCATAACACATAAGAAGGGTTAAAGTCGCCCGCTTTGTTGGAAGGGGTGGCATTGCCCTTCTTGACACCACCACCCTTCCCATTGTTCTTCTTCTCCTTAGAAGCACCCTCTCCCTCCTTCACAAAAGTTTGCTTGAGAGGAGGAGGTCGTTTGGCCTTGTCATTCTTCTTCTTATTCTTGGACTTGGGTGCAAACCCAATCCCCTCCTTGCCCACAACTTCCTTTTGATTGCTCAAAAGGTCGTTGAGGTTCTTCTCACCTCGTATGCAAGACACAAGGCCTTTCTCAAGTTGCTCCTTCAACTTGGCATTCTCCTCCATGAGATGCACATGCTCACAACATAGGTTAGTAGCATTTGCATTATCAATTAAAACCATATGAGGAAATGTGGCTTTCTCCTTGGTTAGCTTCACTTGGAGTTGATCATGAGACTCTTTGAGGCTAGCATGAGCACTCTTCAAGACCTTGTGAGCCTTGTCAAGTAAATCAAAATCCTCCTTGAGTCTAGCATGGTCAGCCCCAAGTTTGGCCTTCTCGGAATTGAGCACACGAGATACAACAAGAGCATGATCAAGATCTTTCTTTAATTTAGCATGATCATCGTTGTGTGACTCCTCAAGAGCCAAACGATGACCAGCTCTTCCTCAAGCGCATTAGAGAGATCCAATATCTCATCGGCATAGTCACGACTATGCCCTTCCATCTTAGAGATGGTCTCTTCATGAGCCTCGATCATGTCATTGGCTTCACCAAGTTGTTCCAAGAGAGCAACAAAGTGCTTCTTGGATTTACCCTTGAGCTTACTCATAAAAGACTCAACATTCATTTTCCTCCTCCTTCGTCCCCTCACTTTCATCAATGCAATCCGTCAAGGAAGGATTTGTGGTGATGATAGTTTTGATGTTGGGGTTTACCTTGTTGGTGGCTTTAGCCATGAGGCACTTGGCGGTGATGTTCTCGTTGGGTGAATCGAAGAGGGACACCCGTGGAGTTTTTGCAATGGCAACGGAGTCCATGTCAACCGTCTCATCGTCATCATCCTCATTGTACTCTTCTTGTGCCACCAACCCCTTGGGAGGAGTCTTCTTGGTGAAGTTGTTCTTGTTGGGGAAGGACTTGGCCTTGTCTTTTCGGATAAGCTTGCCACCATTGTCTTCCCTCTTCTCATATGGGCAATCCGCAACAAAGTGGCTCACATTGGCACAATTATAGCATGTCCTCACATGTTGCTTGCCCTTGGCGCCACTTGAGTTGTTCTTGTTGAAGTTGGGCCTTGAGTTCTTGCTCCAAAATTACCGTGAAGCGAGAGCCATGTGCTCATGATAAGCATATTTGGTATCTTCGGGGCAACACTCCTCTTCGTCCTCTTCACCCTCTTCTTCCACACTAGCCTTGGACTTCAAAGCAAGGTTGGGCTTCTTTGATCGTTGAGAACGCAACACCGCATTGTCGGCAGTCTTGTCCAAGATCCTCATTGCAACAAACTCATCCAACACTTCACTTGAGAACAAGGCGTGAAAGTCCGGCCTTTGACGGATGACGGAGGACATGGCCTTATGGTAAGGCATCATGGACTTGAGAAACTTGTGCTTGATCCAATTGTCATCTGTATCCTTGCTCCCATGATCTCGGAGTGAGACCGCGAGAGTGGTTAATCTCCGGTAGAGCTCTCGAGGTTCTTCATCTTCAATCATTGCAAACTCATCGGCTTCATCTTGCACTACTTCAAAGTTTGAGCGTTGAATGCTTGTGCTTCCCTTGTAAATGGAAACAACATGTTGCCATGCTTCCTTGGCCACGGTGAAAGGACGGAGGTGCGCAATATCTTCGGGAGGAATGGCTTCTTGGAGAATGAAGAGAGCAGACTCGTTGAATTGATGATCCGCGGCTTCTCTAGGAGTGAAGTTGCTCGGGTCATGCAGGTAGAAACCTTGCTCAATAATTCTCCAAAGATTAGTAGAACTATGATTTAAATGACATTTAAAGCGGTACACCCAAGAGGCAAAATCCTCATTTTTCACAAGCTTAGGAGGAGGACCAACATGATTCATATGCGTGGAGGGAACCGGTCCTCCATAAGTAAGTGGAGGTTCAACATGGGCAAAGATGCCATTTCCACTTCTACCACTAGTCAAAGGAACTTGATCACTAGTAGCTTCCCCCTTGTTGGAGTTAGCATCCGTCACCTTGTTGGTGGGATCGACCACTTCCAACGGTGCGGTGGATAACTTAAGACCATCAAGAAAATTCTTAAGCATGCCTTTGACCTCGGCCGTCATGGAGGTTTTCAATGTGTCCAAGGCCACATTGAACTCCTCACGAGAGACCGAGGATCCCCTATCGACCACAGACAAAGTGGGACTCGCACCGGGGTGCTCCTTCACCTCATCTATGGTGTCAACCATATTCTTCGGACGGCAAAGTCCTTAATAAAGAGACGAGGCTCTAATACCAATTGAAAGGATCGATATGGTTGACTAGAGGGGGGTGAATAGGCAACTAACAATTTTTAGCTTTTCTTTACCAAATTAAACTTAGCATCAAAATAGGTTGTCTAGATATGCAACTAGGTGAGCAACCTATATGATGCAACAACAACAAGCACACAAGCAAGCAAGTAATACAACACAATATAAGCTTGCACAAGTAAAGGTAAGAGATAACCAAGAGTGGAGCCGGTGGAGACGAGGATGTGTTACCGAAATTCATTCCCTTTGAGAGGAAGTACGTCTCCATTGGAGCGGTGTGGAGGCACAATGCTCCCCAAGAAGCCACTAGGGCCACCGTATTCTCCTCACGCCCTCACACAATGCGAGATGTCGTGATTCCACTATTGGTGCCCTTGGAGACGGCGACCGAACCTTTACAAACAAGGTTGGGGCTATCTCCACAACTTAATCGGAGGCTCCCAACGACACCACGAAGCTTCACCACAATGGAATATGGCTCCGCGGTGACCTCAACTGTCTAGGGTGCTCAAACACCCAAGAGTAACAAGATCCGCAAGGCATTAGTGGGGGTAATCAAATTTCTCTTGGTGGAACTATAGATCGGGGCCTTCTCAACCAATCCCTAGAAAATCAAAAAGATTGATTGGCTAGGGAGAGAGATCGGGCAAAAATGGAGCTTTGAGCAACAATGGAGCTTGGGGAGGGAAGAGGTGGTCTTCTTGGGGAAGAAGACCCCCTTTATATAGTGGGGGGGATCCAACCGTTACCCCCTCACTCAGCCCACGACACGCGGTACTACCGCACACGCTTGCGGTACTACCGCTGGACGATGCGGTACTACCGCTTGCGCGGTAGTGACCAGACGAGGCCCTGTTGCACATGGCAACGAGCGGTAGAACCGCCAGAGCGGTACTACCGCGCGCCCCTGCGGTACTACCGCAAGGCAGGGCTCTACTGGGCTGGAAAAAGCACAAACTAAATAAATTACATCCACGACTACTTCAGCTGAGTTTAGGACTGTGCGAAAATCCGGCATGGTACTACCGCTCGTAGGGAGCGGTACTACCGCGTAGGGGCGGAAGTAAAAATTACTTCTGCGCCTACTTCCACATGCGCCAGTGTCAGGGCCAGAAGCAGCGGTACTACCACTACCATGAGCGGTACTACCGCAAGCCCCTGCGGTACTACTGCTCCATTGAGCAGTACTATCGCATGCCACAGACACTTTAGCATTTGAAAGCCTTCATTTCGCAGAGACAAGGATAAACGGACGGTGCTCCAATGAAGCGAAGGAAAGGTGGTGCGAAGGAACAGACGTGTGCGTGTTGATTCCACCCTAACCTTTCCGATGCGGACCCCCTCTTAATAGCACGACTTTCCTGACTCAAATCCACCGAAAAGAAACGTAGAGAACCGTTGTCTTCGATAGGCTCCGAGGGGCACCGAAATCGTCTTGTGCCTAGACATGAGATATCTGAAATGCTCAATGCACACGATTAGTCCACAAATGCACTGTCATCAATCAGCAAAACCACATAGGGAGAAATATGCCCTTACAACTCTAATAATGATGAACAATACACTTTGCATTATTTGCAACTCAACTCAATGATAATAAACATGATGTATGGCAGTACCAGGATGTGCAATAATCTAGCGTAGCATGTATGAATCGGTAATAACTGTGTTCTTGCCACAACAATATCATGTCAACTCTATATGATCATGCAAAGCAAGATGTCAATGAAAAATGGCATCTCTAGTCATGTAATGCAAACGATGATGAGTGTTACACTACAATATATCTTGGATGGCTATAGAACATTATAGCAAGAATGGTTGGCTTTTTTTTAATATAGGAGTTTATGTGTGGAAGAACTGAAGGAAGCGATCCCACAAGGTTTGGATGTATCAACGAAGTATGCATCATGTCTTAATGTGAGAGTGGGCAATATTCAATACCAAACAGACTAGCAATATGAAGGTAAAATGGAAGCAACATACGCAACGAGATTGTTCACAACAAAGCCCCGCCACCTATGGAAGTTTCACGCAGATTTTTGAAGAGTTACCTGGACTCTCTCATTGGCATAAAATCTAATCTTGCAGCTGATCCTTCCAAGGGAAAGTCCCTGATGTCATATGGAGCAATTCGGCCTCTTATGGACAAGAGTGCAGACCACAAGTGGGCTGCTCCTAGCTTTGGCTTTGTCAAGTCAAATACTGACGGCTCATTTGCAGAGAATGGCTCAGCTGGTGTAGGTATGGTGTTAAGGGATGAGAGGGATGAATGGCTCAGCTGGTGTAGGTATGGTGTTAAGGGATGAGAGGGGTGCCATCATTTTCTCTTCCTGTACGCAATCGTTTCATTGTCGGGACGCGCTCAAAGCTGAGCTATGTGCATGCATGGAAGGTCTATCTTTTTCTATCCAGAGAAGCGACTTGCCAGTGCAGGTTGAGATGGACTCCCTAATGGCAGTAAAATTGATTCAAGCTTCAGATATTGATAGATCGGTTTACTCGTCCATCATCAAGGAGATTAGATATCTTTTGTCGCTCCGTGATTTTTGTATTACTCATGTAAATTATAGCCAAAATAAAGTTAGTGATAGTTTAGCATATTTTGCTCGTAGCGAGGGTAGAACCATGACTTGACTTGGTTCGGGACTTCCAGATGCTTTGAAGTTGGCTGCGATGGATTGTAAGGACTTGAGGTTTTGAGTAATACAAATTTCTACCCGCAAAAAAAATGGAAGCAACATGATATCAATATCACATTAGTCATAAAAAATTCAACATTTATTACATACTCCCTCCGTCCGGAAATACTTGTCATCAAAATGGATGAAAATGGATGTATCTAAAACTAAAATGCATCTAGATACCATTTCAATGACAAGTATTTTCGGACGGAGGGAGTACTAGTTAAATGCCCGTGCGTTGCTACGGGGCAAGCTGTTACTATGGGGGAACAAACTTATGTATAGATATTGATAGAAAAATGTCATTGTAATTCACGAGCATGTGCTTATGAATGCATCAGGATAAATATCGCCTTAAAATTGCTACCGTTATATGGGAAAGAATCTTGACTGAGGTGAGTCGACCACATAAACATAATGCACTTATAATTCACATAAAAATTGCATGTGTTCAGAAAAAATCATCATATAGTATTTCATCACATAACGATTCCTGTTCAACTTGAAATATGCCTTTTTTTCGCGGGTAAACTTGAAATATGCTTTGACATCATATGAAAGCAAAAGCAGAGGTAACTATCACTTACTCCCTCCGTCCGGAATTACTTGTCAGCAAAATGAATGTATCTACAACTAAAATACATCTAGATACATCCATTTCAATGACAAGTAGTATTTCCGGACGGAGGGAGTATTAAGCTATACGTTCCTTAGCGACCTGCTTGGCTATTACACAATTGCTTCTAGCAAACAAATTGCAAATATAAGCATACTACAAAATAATAATAACAATGCACTTATGTTCTCGGAGCACACCGAGCCACTTTTACCCCTTTTTTAAAAGTTGGAGGATGTGATGCCATCGTCACAATTTGCTCGATGATAAAATGGATATTTTCGATGATAAAAGTAGAACCACAGACCAATTAAATGGATATTTTAGCAAGATATTACTACAAATTTTCGATCTTTTGGACGATCAATTCATATATGAATATCAAAATAATAAATTACTAATATAGCATTTGTGTTCAGATATGAACTACATGTCAAGTATGTGAATTTCCAAAACTTAGTAGGTTCTGTAACAAAATGCGCATTAAATCCTTATAACTAACTTCAAAGTATACTATATATTAATTGCTAACTCCAAAATAAAGTGTGTGTTAAAAATATATCCATTTTTGTCCTCATGTTGAAATTCTCAGTACCAAGCACCAGCTAGCTGGATAACATCAATTTCGGTTTCTCTTGTCCAAACAGCACAATGATGTTAAGATTTTTGAATTAAAAGTAAGGAACCAAAATAAATGGCCATTTGGGCTAGCCTAAAATGATGGAGGATTTTTAAAAGTGTAATTTCAAATATATTACCTACTAATGTGAAAGTATCAAGCATGGTTTGAGCAAAAATCCATATGACCATGCCTGCAAGTTCCAATATGTTTTAGATGGAAAATTCCAACATTTTTAGAATCAAATTCATGACCTTCCAATTAGGAAGCATCCACAACATAAACCAGGTGATATACTCACAGACATCTCTATAATATGTAAAAGGCATAAGGCTAGATAAGTGGACTATCATCTATACCGAAAACAAGAATAAATACATACCCTGCCAAAGTTAAGTGCCTCCAGGAGTAACACTATAATGCCAGATACTTTCCAACATGTGCCACTGAAAACATGTTGAATGATCAGGAGCTTGGTTACAACTGTGCAATTATATCCTAATGATTAGGCGGGCATTGTTGGTTGAATGATCAGGAGCTTGGTCATAGTGCCATGTCCAATATCATGTGGTCGGAAGTAGAAAATATAATTGGATTAGTTATTCACCAAACAAATAGGCGTAAAAACAAAGGTAATAAATTATTTGTAGAAGCATAACACACGAAAAGAGTTATGTACATACCGGTTCATATATGGTTCCTTAAGTAAACAAAAGAAGTTGTCTACATGACAAATCAAGTAGAGAGAAGAGGAGAAAGCATATGACAAAGAACAATTCCAAGATTACTCAAATCTCGTTTAATTCCACTTTCCACCTAAATATTAATAGAACGACAATGTAGTCATGCAGAAAAATAAGAGATACCAAATTGGACATACGAACCGTACCACTTACAATTAGTGTTCCGTATCAAAACATTTGTTAGCCCTTGTGCATGGAGAACCTGCAAGTCGAGGATGATTCTTTCTTCTTTTGTTGTACTGGAAGTTTTTTCCATTAGAACCAAATAAAGACCAATCAAAGGAGATACGATAAGTACTGATGTAAGATGAGCCGACTGTCTATTTTGTACTCAAGAGGCTCCTGTAGTTTTGCAACACCTAGGTGTTGTGAACTTGAACAATTGAACATGCAGCTAGACGCATGCCTTTGGTTTCAGTCCGGAAGGTAATGCTTGGGCCGGCAACAAAGGCAAAACTGCAGAATTTTGATTACCATGAGTCAGCTGCCACTTTCCCTTTGAATTTGTTGCCTTAGATCGTTCCTACTCCTGATGCATAGCCTCTAATGAGGTTCCTATCAGGGTGACTTCAAGCCTCGTTGGAGACTTATGGTCGCGCAACCCATCTCCATCACCATCGCTTTGCACCTGTACGATGGGACGCCCCTGTACAACATGCTTACATTCGCCGCCGCCACCTCCACTGTTCCGGCTAAAGCTTTGATGGATTTGTACACCAACGACATATTAAATAGTCAGACATTGTTGAAGGAATTTCTTTGTTGTGTACAACCATTAGAAAAGAGTTATGTTGATTCTTCTGCGCAATGTCATATAAACACTACGCTGCAAACAATTACCATGCTTGCAAGGTACGACAAATCGCATTTTTATGGCTGGAAGCAGAAACATAAAATGGGTCACCTTTCACCAACCGTACATATGATAGCTTTTAATAATATAGAAATATACGAAAAAGGGTTTTTCCCCGCTTTATATTATAAAGCAAACACCCGATACATCCAACTCGCTGGGGCTGCAGCACAGATAAGCCCAAAAGAAAACAAGAAGAAGAAAGAGAAATAAATGCCGACACCGGCAGATCAACAAAGAAGGGAAGTCCGGCAACCGCTGCACCCTCCGAAGAAGTACCACCACGCTCCCAGCATCCCGAAGCGCCGCGCCCCAAGCAACACCCTCAAGAGGGAGTGCGACGATGCCGCCGCTGTTGCCCGAACAAGTTCTAGGGTTTCCCCTGGTACGCGAGGGATAGTGGGGAAGGGGTATACCCGATGCCCCTCAGGAAGGTCCGACGGCGCCCGCAGGCGTCATCGCATCGGTGCCAGCTAGGCCGACAGGGATTTCTCCCGATCCACAACCACCACCACCACCTCATGCATTTCGAAATGCACCACCTCCTCGGCCACCCACCAGCTTGTGCCACCACGATTACCGGACAACCCTCCCCGCTTCACTGGAGCTGTCAACACGAGGCTTGGAGAGGAAGAGGAGACACCAGCCACGGGAGCGACCACAACTCGACCGGAAGGAGGGGACAGCCTCCACCACCACAGCGGAGCCGACCGGACGCGGCGACGAGGACTTGCCAGGCCTCGATGGCCCGGCCAGGCCCACATGGACCCGGACAGTCCTGTCACCACGCTGCAGCACGCCGGCCAAAGAAGTCCTCACCGCCCGAGACCGCCGCCACCACGCCACCACCAAGGAACGTCGCCGCCGAGCACCAAGCCACTGGCCCGCCCCAACCCAGATGGGCCCAAAGGCGGGCGCCGCCAGCCACAGCGCCACCGCGCCGCCCCACGGCCAACGGCCGCACCGCCGCGCCAAGAGCCACCGGGCCCGCGGCACCACCACCAACGGGCCGCACCGATGTCGGCCGAGGAGCACCGCCGCAGGCCACCACCGTCCGAGCAGGAGGAAGCCGCGCGCGGGGAAGGGCAGGCCCGCCGCCGCCAGCACCACGCGGCCGAGGCCCGGCGGCGCTCGCTTGCGGCGGCGGGAGGAGGCAGGGGCGGGGGAGGGGCGCTGGAGAGGAGCGGCGAAGGGGCCCCCGGTCGCCCCGCTCGGGGAGGCGACGCGGGGTACGGGGAAGGGAGGGGAGAGAGGGGAGGGGTAGGGGAGCGGGCTCCGGCTAGCAGCGGCGACGGGCTCCGGCAGCGGCGGCGGCCCCGCGCGGGGGAGCCGCCGGCGGCGGCGAGGGAACCCTAGGAGCGGGGCGTTCGCGAGAGGGGAGCCGTCTAGGTCTAATCTAGAAATATACTCTGGCCCAAGACTTTGAACAAGTATGAAATTAACGTTTGGTGCAAGATAATAGTGATCAAGGAACTTACCAGTCAGGCTGCTGCAATCTAGCAGAGGACGATGAGATGGAAGGACGCATCCGCCGCTCCCATCTACACAGGCTGCGATCTGCTTCCGCTGGAGGTCGCCGTTGGCGGGGAACCGAGGAAGTTCGCGTGGACGATGATGACGACGGGGGCAGTCGGCGGGATGCAGTGGTCGCGGTGGAGCTATCCACCGTTGCCTATGGTCGTCTAGCCGAGCCGCTGTACGCACGTTCCCGCCGCCTCGGTGAGGGCGCCGTTGTGGAGTGCCGCTCCCGGTCCGCCGTGGAAGGCGACTTGGAGATGGAGGACGGAGGCGAAGCACGGGTCTATGGCGAGAAAAAGAGACCGTGCGAGAGGGCGGTCGGACCTCATCGCCTTGGCCAAGTTGAGCGGCGAACAGGAGGCCGGTGGCGGCGATTTTTCTCGGGAGAGAGACACGAGATATTGGGGGCGAGGGGTTCGCGTTAGCGGAACATGGGGGCGTGGGAGGTGAGGCTTGCGTACGTGGGCTTTTTTTTTTCATTTTTTTCGTCCTTCTCTATCGAGCGACGAGGGATGTAGTTTTTTTTTTTACTCTTTGCGTGCGTGCGAAGGGGAGGGTGGGGAGCGAGGTGGAAGAGGTCGAACCATCACGACGTTCGATTCTTTTTTTAGGGAAGGCCAACATGACTAGCTTTATTAAAATTAAACAATGTTTACATCGTCTAAGAGCTTACTGACAGCACAGTCAGGAGGCTCATCTAACCAACTGAAAGAAGATTTATTACAGAAATAAAAATTAGCTAGAGCATGAGCTGCTTGATTACACGAATAATAATGCTAAAAAATGACCTTCCTAATCAAGGAACTAGTATCCACACATTCCGCGAAGATTGCCGCCGCTGAGTCCCAACATCTAGTTTGACCATTACAGAAGTTAATAACCTGTAGGGAGTCTGATTCCGCTTCCAACCGATTGAATCCAAAAGAATTAACAAAAACTAGACCGTCTCTCATTGCCAAAGCTTCTGTAGTGATCACATCTGCAGCGAAAGGGATAAATTTGCATTGTGCCGCCACAAAGTTTCCTCTAACATCCCGTAGTATGGCCGCTGTAGCCCCCGCACCTTCATCTGGATAAAAAGCTGCATCAACATTCAATTTAATAAATTGAGGGTCTGGTTTACTCCATTTTGCTTCAGGGAAACTAGGGGTGAGCGATGACGCCCTCTGATGATTGCTCGCAATGGATAGCACTGACAACGCCCATCTCCACTGTGGTGGAACCGATTCATTATGCGTTATTTGTCTTCTGATCCACCATAGGTACCAACCTCCCACGGCTATAACCTGTTTGAAGTTCAAAGATGGATGCATAGCTACTTGTTGATCCGGCAGTGAGAGTATATATTCAAAGATGGCCGAACCTGATCTGTCAACATGTATCGCTTGATCAATGATATGAGTTAACCCAAGATGGGACCACAAGGACTGTGCATTAGTGCACAAGAATAGCAGATGTCGGATGTCCTCAGCGCCTTGATGACAGATGGGGCATGCACCATTTGAACCAACATGCCTATTAGTAAGGATAGCTCGAAGCGGAATAATTCCTTGCAAAATTCTCCAACCAAAAATCTGCACTTTACGTGGACATTGCAGCTTCCAGAGAGTACTCCATACAGTCAAAGGGGTGGATCCACTTGGGCGCCCCATCATATTTGCATGCCCCCGAAAAGTATGCATATGATAAGCACTTCGAACTGAAAAAATCCCAGTTCTGTTTGGTTGCCATGCTATAAAATCATCAAATCCTTGTAAGTGAATAGGTATTTGGAGTATCCTGCGTGAATCAACCGGGTTGAATAAATTTGAGATCAAAGTCTCATCCCATGTTCCACTCGTAGGGTCAATTAGTTCACAAACTCTAGTTAATATTGTCTGGCCCCGTGGCGTGATTACCTTTCTATCCGGGCTAGAAGGTATCCACGGATCCGACCAAATGTTCACATGCTCTCCAGACCCAATTCTCCAAATATAACCTTTTTTGAAGGTATCTAACCCCTTCAGAATACTTTGCCATGTAAACGAGGATCCATTTTTTGGTGTAACATCTAGGATACTGCCATTTGGAAAATATTTAGCCTTCAGAACTCTTGCAACCAGTGAGTCCGGGTCAGTAATTAACCTCCAGCATTGTTTAGCCAACATCGCCAGATTAAAAGAATAAAGATCCCGAAAACCCATACCTCCCTCACCTTTTGGGATACAAAGCTTCCACCATGCCATCCAGTGCATCCTCTTATTCTCCTCATCATCACCCCACCAAAACTGTGCAATTATATCCGTGATCTCTTTACATATTCCTTTAGGTAGGCTGAACACGGACATGGCAAAAACAGGTATAGCTTGAGCAACAGCTTTTAACAAAATCTCCTTACCCCCAACAGACAATATCTTCTCCATCCATCCCATCAGTCTAACTTTAATTCTCTCTACAAAGTGCCTGAAGCAATCACTTCTGTCTGCACCCACTAAGGCTGGGAGACCAAGGTACTTATCAGAGAGCGCTTCTGTATCAATGTGTAAGATTTGACAAATCTCTGCCTTTGAAACTACACTTGTATTCGGGCTAAAGAAAATGCTTGACTTGGCTAAACTCACCATCTGTCCTGAGCTTTGACAATAGGTATCTAGTGTTTGTTGTAAGGAAGTTGCATTTAACACATCTGCTTTCATGAGAATTAGATAATCGTCAGCAAATAAAAGGTGTGAAACTGACGGTGCATTCCTGCACACTCTAATCCCATCCATGCCACCAACTTCTTCTTCATACTGCAACATACTAGAGAGCCCTTCTGCACAAAGAAGGGACAAGTATGGGGAGAGGGGATCCCCCTGCCGAAGACCCCTAGATGGGGTAAACACTTCTGTTTCTTTAAAGTTAAACCTCACTCTATACCTGACAGAAGAAACACAAGCCATGATCATCTCTATCCAATGCTCATGAAACCCCAACTTCTGCATCATGCTTCTCAAGAAAATCCACTCCACTCGATCATATGCCTTGTGCATATCCAATTTTACTGCACAAAGTCCTGATTGTCCAGCTCTTTTATTTTTAATCTTATGAACACATTCATAAGCTATCAAGATGTTATCAGTAATAAGTCTACCAGGAACGAAGGCACTTTGTGTAGGAGAGATGATATCCGGCAGAATGCTCTTCAATCTTGCAGCCAACATTTTTAGATGATCTTATACAAAACGTTAAATAGGCTTATGGGTCTATACTGAGTAATCAATTCAGGGTTGTCCACCTTAGGAATAAGAACTAAGGTAGTATCATTCCACTCGGCTGGTATCTGACGGTTATTTAGAGCAAACAGTACCTCTTGAGTGATGTCATCCCCAAGAACATGCCAAAACTTTTTGAAAAATATTGCGGGTGTAGTCCATCGGGCCCAGGTGCCTTGAGATCGCCTATGCTGAACACTGCCTTGCGGACATCCTCTTGAGTAAACGGCGCAATCAAGGCCTCATTCATATGCTCTGTCACTTTAACCTGAACTTTTTGCAGAATCGAAGGATCTACCTGCTGTACCTCTGAGCTGAATAAGCCATTAAAATAATTCTGAATATGTTCGCTTAGGGGTGATGTACCTTCCACAATATTACCAACAGTATCCTTCAGTTTTTTTATTAGATTTCTCTTCCTTCGCGCCGATGCATATGCTTGGAAAAATCCAGTGTTTCGGTCGCCAAATTTAAGCCAGTTGGCTCTAGACCGCTGCATGTAATGGATCTCTTCCAGTTCTAACAGGAATTCGATTAATTCTGCCAGCCCTTTTCTTTTTTCTTCCGACTCATCAGTAATCGGACCTGCCATCACCTTCTCTAACTCCCTCTGTGCCCTTCTCAACCTTTTCTTAGGTTTCTTTAGCACACGTTGGTCCCAGTCATGGAATATACCATGCATGCGATTAAGTTTCTCTTGGACAGTGGATAGGCTCGGGTAGGTTCCTACCTCTTGCCACGCTTCCTGAACAATGTCAGCGAAGGCATTCTCACGCAACCAACGCGCTTCAAAATGCTTTACATTATTGCCTCTCTCATTCACCTGTGCATAGTAGTCTATATCTACCAGCAAGGGCCTATGGTCCGAGTGGTTGTAATTTAAATTCTGAAGAGCTGCATGAGGGTGCATCACACTCCATGGATCATTGATCAGTCCACGGTCAAGACGTTCTCGGATCCGTCCACGTTGCCAGGTAAAACGATCTCCCAAGAACCCCATATCCCTTAACTCACAATCCTCAATTGCAGATTGGAAAGCCTGCATATATTGCTGCGGTCTTGGGTTGCCTCCATCTTTCTCACTCAAGAGCTGAATTTTGTTAAGATCCCCAATGAGAAGCCATGGGTAACTATGATTCTGATGGAGTTGTCTCATACGTTCCCACGTTCTGTACTTATGTTCCCATTTAAACTCACCATACATGCCAGTTAACCTCCATGAGTTCTTATTAGCATCTTCCACCCTAACATCAATGAACATCGGGTCAAGTGCCAACCCGTGAATCCTTACTTCCTTTCTCCAGAACAAAATCAATCCACCTTTCCTCCCATCACTAACACAAACCAACTTCTGATCCATCTTCAACCTTCGCCTCAAACATTCAGCCGGATAGCTCTCCAAGTGTGTCTCCGACAAGAACATCACATCGGGGTTACATACTTGCTGGACATCCAACAGAGCTCGCACAGCCGGGGCGTTCTCCAGTCCGTTACAATTCCATGCTAAAATCTTCATGGCGGTGAAAATACGAAACAAAAACCTCTCGGTCGGCGACGCCGCCGGAGTACAGCAAAACCCTAGCCTCAACTGCTAGGGGGACGATGAATATGGAGACGGAGCCCCCTCCTGGTGAGGGTTAAGAGCAGAGTCTCGGAGCCTAAAAACCCTTCGATTCCCCTTTAATAGTAGAGGAATGTCACATTGTTGTCTCATGGCATCATATAGCCAAGCAACTCCCAGGGGCATGACGTCACATAGCCAAGCAACTCCTAAGGGGCAGTCTAGCGTAGACGTGTGCATGGATAACCTACTTGGAGGCCCTAGCCTGAAAGCCCGGAATCCGGGCCAGGCCCAGCTCCACTTTTGCACCCAAACCTGACCTCAAAGCCCCAAAACAGGACCGGAATGCCCAAAATATATATATTATTGAAAAATAGGTATAATATATTATTTTAACATCACAAAAATAACTCTTTTAATTGAAAAACTGCATTGCTCGTGTGTTTCCGGCTGTGCCAGCAAAATCTGCTCCGACCTGGAGGATTATCACATCTTAGTCTGGCGTCCCGGCTCAACCATGAGGAAAATGTCTTAGGTTGTTGTAAAACTGTCTTTTGCAATGCTGGAGCTCCAGTCCAAAATTGCAGCTGCGGCTTCTCACCATTTTCCTCGCAGCGCTCCAGGGAAGCGCTACGTGGAACCAGCCCAAAAATTGGGTTTCCCTAGGAGCAGTTGGAGCAGTTGGACCTGTTGTTTGGGCTTCCACTTCCCCGGCCGAAGCTGTTGGAGCTGCTCCTAGGAGCCCAAACAAATACTCCCTCTGTTCAGAAATGTAAGATGTTTTGGCAGTTCATATTAAACTACCAAAACATCTTACATTCATGAACAGAGGGTGTACATAAAAAACACCAAAAATAATGAAACTGAATAACGCACAATATTTCCATACTCCGATATATACAAAAAAAGTGTGCACAAAATGAAAACAGACTATCTGCACAAAGCAATTGCACCGAAATGCGACTCCTGTGCTCCTAAATCCTAATCACCACTGTGCCCCCCCACTGTCATCTTCTGCGGATTGATATGTTCCATCGTCAGTAGAATCCCATGTATGCTGCAAAGCATGGCATACAGTGTTTCGTCGTCAAATAACACACGAAAGAAAGCCGAATTTGATGGAGTAAATGTACATCTAGAACCGATGAAAAAAATAAGTTTCACTAAGCGTTACTTTCATTATTCATCTCAGGATAGACTTAGTGTGCAGCGACCCCCCAGGGGAGAAGAGAGAAATGAAAGCCACACAACCGATGCAACATGTATAGCAAGATTGCTTCGAGGCAAAGCATGTTGTAGTATTAATGACTATCCACTGAAAAAATGCACATTCAGAAGGAAGAGCGAATATGAACATCTACCTCGTGTGATGCCTCGTCATCCTCAGCCCCAGGTCCAGCTGCTGAAGCATGCTGCAGACAGGCACATCAGTATGAAAAATATGAACCTTTATTTGGGCAGTAAATCAACTAAAATTTACCTGTCAGTCGCAAAAAAAACTAAAATTTACCTGTGAAATATCCGCTGACACCATGCCACGCATACTCTTTTCCAAAGACTGAAACCTGTTCTCCCAAGTTTCATTCATCTGCCGTGTGGCGTGATTGATCATCTCCTGCACCTGATCCTGCGTGAACAGCTGCCTTCTCTTTCGACCTGGAGAACTTGGGATGGACTTTGACAAGTGGCCTATACGGGCTTTGTCAATGATACCAGGGAGTCCATAGTACCTCCCTCGGTGACGGCCCCCTACCTCCTCTGACCATACAACATGGGGGTCTAGTTCAGTATCACCTGCCTCCTCTAAACGCCGCTGGAAGGCCTCCTATGAAATATAGTACACAGATTCATTGAACTGAGTTCTGTGATATCAGTATAATTATTAATCGACTTATGATGCAAATGACTGAATACATACCACGGTTCGCCTCGCTTTTTCGGTAACAAATTCCCCCTTACCACCGCCATGTTTATGGGTCTTATTAAATAGTTCAACTTCCGATACCGGCTTCCCACCATTCTCTATCATCTATTTCAATTCAATAAGAGTCATATGTAAGTGCCTAAGTGTGTATCAGGAAAAATGTCAGTCTTACCATAAGTTTGCGATGCATGGTTATGCTCCGGGAGCCTGCTGTGTGCCGGGCGGAGCCTCCTGTGAATCGATTCTTCCTCATCAGGGCAGAGAACTGCAAATTTTCTTCTGAAGCCCAGTGCTCACATAGCATCTCCCACCACTTTGGCAGCATCCATTCAGGGGGGAACTGCTTCCACTGAAGAGGGTCGTCATCCTCATGCCCTACACCTGCCGGGTCTCTGCGCGGCAGCTTCGACTTTTTGCTAGCACCCTTGTCATCCAAATTTGACTGTCCATTGGACTTGGTAGCATCCGAAGCTCCTTTCACTTTCCTTGATGCAAACAACTTCACTCTAGCCTTTCGCTTCTCATCACACAGGAGTCCAGTAAACTGTCTGGTTGTTCTGCGGTTGAATAGCTTCAGGCACTCTGCCTCCCGCCCAGAGGCCCACTTGTAACGTCGCTGTGGTCATCAAAATAGAAGGGTGTTCAGACATACTTGATGAATCTACAAAGACATTCTTGGATAAACTTTCTTACAAGGAACTCATCCAAGATGATAGCCCTTCTATCCGAATGATACTGGTGAAAGTGGAGAACCAATTGTTCTGGGTGCACTTCGTTTGTTTGCTGACAAGCCATTACGTAAGTTGACCCTGGGTGCCACTGCTTGAGAAGTAAAGTGATGGTAGAGGCCACCTTGGGACAAGGAGGGTCGATATCCCATGTGCTGCCAGTACAAGTCAATATGCTAAGTACATGAAGATTATATAGTACAAGTTGACCCCAGGCATCTGATGAAAATGCAATAATCTGAGAAGACTTACTCCACATTAGTCGGAGTCAGCATAGGCCTGTCAGCTACCCTACGTGGTTCAGTGAGTTTTGCAGGGCCCCTCCCCTTGCGCACTTTAGATTTCATATATCCTATGCCAGGAGCATGAGCATCCTGCATGAAATCAATTATGCAATCACTTAAAAAGAAGAATGTTTGTGAACACATAATATCGGTTACTCAAATAAATTTCATTGATAATCATGAAGAATCACAATTACTGAAAAAATAATGATGAATTCACAATCAGGACTTAGCAACCAAATTGAGGAAATTATATTGCTACTTGCTGACAGTGCATCACAGAAACAACACATGACCCTATGGTAAAACTAAATCTGGGCATGGGCAGCCCGGGCCAGGCTGGGCTTGTCAGTCAAGGTGCACTTGGGCTTTAATGCGCAGCCCAGTATATTTCTTAGGCCAGGCTCGGGCTTCAATTGTCAGCCTGAAATTAGCCCAGCCTGGTCCGAAAGTGGATAAAACATGTGCAGTGTTGGGAGCCTGCGCCTATGGGCTGTGGCCCAGACCAACAAACTAGCAGACCAGCACCATATCCCTCCGTTTCCACCGTATGGTAAGGGCATCTCCAACGCAGACCCTCAAACCAGCCCCATCCGCTCGGACCGCGCGGTCCGGACGTGTTTTGCCATCCAACATGGTCATGTATCTGCCCGCTGGCTGGTCGGGACGTCCTTTTTCCCGCAAACCGCGCCGGGGGGCTCTTTGCGGGCGTCTGGACAGTAGCCATGCACGCATCCGACAACCCTGGCCCACCCAAAGCCCTCTCCCTCGCCCACGCCCTTTCCCGCCCGAAGCAGTCAACGCCGCATTCATGCCGGGCCAGAGCAGACGCAACCTCTCATTGGAGCCGGCACTGAAGCGGCGCGGCGGCCGAGAGCGCCACCCGCGCCGCTTCCCGGAGCACGCGCCTTCTTTCCGCATTCAAACGACAACCACTCGTCTGCCCCCCTCCATTAAACATGTGTGGTTGTCGAGGAACCTTCGGCGCCCACATGCGAAGGCCACCAGTCCGTCCATCTGCTGGCCACCATTAACCACCTCGCCGCTTGGCCTGGCATCCGCCTGCTATTTAAACGCCAGGCCCGGCAACAGTCGCATCCAACCTCCTCCAGTCCCTATCTCCTCTCGGCACCACACCCGCCATGGCCTTGAGCTCCAAAGCCCTGTGGGAGAGCCTCTCAGACGAACACAAGAAGGAGATTGCCGGCATTGCTGCCGGCTGGCAGGCGGATGAGCTCTCCGAAGGCCAGCGTTGCAAACAAGCTAATGGAAGAGGCGGCCGACGACGAGCCGGCGCCACCGTCCTCGCCGGCCCATGCCGGCACACTACACCGACATGGTGTTGGAAGAGCGGGAGGCCGCATTCCAGCAGGCACAGGCCGACCAGAAGTCGCCCGCTCGCCCGCGCCGCCCGCGACATCCGCCGCGAGCGATAGTGGCACCGCATCCTGCAGGCGGAGAAAGAAGCCATGTACAGGGAGGTCAACGAGGCGACGGCGGAATTTTACGGCGGCACGAACGATGTCGGCCGCGCCCCGAAGCCACGACGACGAAGCTGACACATCCGTTGGCACCGTCAGCAGCAAGGAAGAGTAGAGCATGGGAGGCCGCCAGCGCTTGGGTCCCACGAAGGCCACTACTACTCCCCTCCCATTGCAACCAAGCTCGCCGGGCTCATCATCGTCGGCCGATTAGCCGCTTGCCCACTTCGCGGAGGTGGAGCTTCAGTTTCCGGCGCTAATGGCCGGCCGACGAGCTTGCTGCAGGACATGGGGAAGGCATGTCATGGGAAACATGCACCAGCGATCATTTAGACTAGGTTAGAATAGGGTTTAGTTCAAATATGTCAAAAATGTAATGCATGTGCTCCAGTTTGGGTGAAAATCATCCAGTTTTATTTAAATATTATCAAAGTTTGAATGAAATTTGTCTGGTTTGTTTAAATTTGCCTCAAATTTGTTTATTTTCATTAAATTCCGTTCGAAATGTCTCCGGACATTTGCGGCTACAGTTGGATGGCCAGCTCCTACATCAGTTTCCGATACGGTGTCCGGTTTGGGGGTCAGCGTTGGAGATGCCCTAACCCTAGCCGTCACATGCATCTCCCCTCAATCACCTCTTCTGCCCTCCTGTCTGTGTGTTGGCGCTCCCCTATGCTGCCTGCGCACCTCTGTGCCGTCACCAACGCTGATTGTATGTCTCCATGGCTCTGATAGACTTACTGGATCGACTAGGAGTAGATCAGTGGGATATTGTCTGTATTCGGGTGTTTACCTTAGTGTTCCGGCCATTGCTTGTTCGTCGATGGAGGACTGCGCACGGGCAGCGACGGTCGGTGTAGAGGTCGACGGTGAAATGCATGAGTGGCAGCGGTGGAGCTTCCCATCGCTTCAGTGCCTCCCTCTGGATCGGATAGGGTTAGGAGTGGGGAACAGTGGCGGTGACGAACCTCGTACCCCGTGCCCCTGGTCCCCACCTCCTCTTTATAGCACTGCGCGACAGGGGCCCACCAGCCTTGCTTGGGCTGGACGCCCCCGATCAGGGCGTGGGTCAAGGGCCCAATGAGCCGTTGGGCCCATTGGTGGAGAGATCAACCTAACATTCTCCCCCTTGATCTCATCATTACACTTTTAACTTTATACTTTGAAATAACTCTTTTCAAAGTACTCGTTCCATCACAGATTTGCATGTAGAGCATGTCTCATCATCACGGTTCATTCCCGATAGAATCAACACCTACAACACACTCCTCTGTTTTGAAACAGATTCTTTAACCTTGGGCCCTTTTATTGTCCGGAAATCTTAGACTATACCATAAAACCCATGTCGACTGTGTGTTCTCCGAACACACTGGGCGGCAAGCCTTTAATAAGCAGATCTGCAAACACTTGTCTGTTGCTTTTATGCTTCAAGCATTTCTACATAATTCCGGACTTTCTCCTTTACAACGCATAACTCTATGTCAGTGTGTTTGGCATCAACACTTAACTCGTTGTCATAGGAGCGAAAAACTTAAAATGGTTATCGCTATTGTCAACCATTATCAATTCCGGGTACATGTTTCTTTAACCTTTTTGCCTGTCCCTCAGCCTCATATCATGTTGTACATTATATTTACATCATATTAATGATAATTGATTCATTCTTTAGAGTTTTTCCACACAAAAACTGCAAGTGTGAAAGTCAGCGACAATTGTGGATTTCGCTGTATATTTCACGAGTCCTGTCTTTGTACTCACAATCTTTTGAGAGCACTTATTTCTTTCAGCATGAGGCCGATATCCTTGACTGGATTCCAGTGATCTATATCTGGACTGGACATTACCAAAACAACCCGGTTACGTGAACTGTGTCACGGTAATGTTATACTTTTGCATTCATTAAGCTTCCAACAGCTGAAGCATATGGTACCATATTCATTTGGTCTATTTCGTATTGACTTTTGGAACACTAAAGTTCCCAAAATCATTACCCTTTACTATAAGAACAGGCGTAGGTTTTCTCGCATGCATACTTTAGAAACTTTCCTTAGCATGCCCATGCGACACTCCTAATACCCCTTTTATTCTTTTCTCGGTGAATCTCGATCCTTATAACGAGAGACATTCTTTTGAACTTTGAGGACAAGAACTTCTTTTCCTCCTGCAGTCGAATTAACATCAGTACCAACAAGCAAAATGTTATCCGCATGTACAAGATATAGGAAATGAAATTCCCATTCTATAACTTTATACAAACACAATTGTCCTCTCATTTTCTTTAACCCAAAACAACATTTGATTGCTTTAGTCCATAAAAGACTTCTTCAGGCAGTATCCCTGTGTTCTTTACTTTCATCTGATGTAACTCAGATCATAATATCTTTCATCTGATGTAACTCAGATCATGATGTGCTACCAACACTCATTGTAATCTATTCAGTGTAAAATGCGCAAAAAACCTTTCGATTTTAGTCGTGTTTTACACCTTTACATATTTCCTTTGGAGTCACATTGACCTTGTAGACTCTTTACAGCCTACTGTTTTGGCTCCATTGGAAATTACTCATGAGTCCCGAACATCGTCAGAATTCACCAATTTCATTTCATCTCACATAGTCTCTTATCATTTAGATAAGCAGACACTTCTCAAACTCGATTGAGCGCTTTAAATGAGGTGGGATCAACCTCCATTTGAATTTCACTAACATAGACTTTATAGTAATCAGAAGTATCTGATTTTCTCATTCCTTGAGACCATCTGTGTCTCAGGTACTGGCACTTCTTTCATATGGGGCTGTTGTTGCTCTGTCATTGCCAAGAGGCAAATTAATTGTAGTCTTTCACTTCCAAGAGGCAATAGGTTTTACAGGACCTGTATCACAAGATCCATGTTTACTCATTCCTCCTTTATGGAGCTAACAATAGGTGTTGTATAAGTCATACAACATGCTCCCCCAGATACAATCTATTCGAGTCTTAGGTATTTTCATACCATGCTCCCCCAGATTACTCCATCTTTACTAAAAAATGGCGTATCTTTAAACTTTATTATTTGGGTTTAATCTGTTAAAACTTTCTTCTTTATGGCACTTTAAGCACCGTCTTAGTATTCCTTAGTCTGCTTTCGGAACTGTAAAAGATCCAGGAATACATCTATTTCTTTTCTTTAGGGGTATTATTATGATCGTCGTACTCCCCCAGATGATCACATTCTTCATTAATGGATATCTCATATTTCTTTCTCCCCCTCGAAATGTGGCAAGAACTTTTCTGCCACAATTTCGAAAAACCATTCACAACTCTTGTGAATTGAGGAAACTTTGAGTATCTACTTCATGTATCTTATTACTTCATATGTAATGAAGTTATCTGTTAACGGTATGGGAGTACTTTTTCCTTATTCCTCATTCCATTTCGGAAACTCAAAATAGTTCTTTATCATTAGTACTTTTGCAAGTCACACTTGCATATCATTCTTATCTTTAGGTTCGTCTGTAACTTTTATTCTCTTTGGATTTATTGAGTGCTTAATGACCGTTACACATAAGGTGTACGGTCGATACTAGGAAAGCATAATAGCTACTCCGTACTTTTCTCCCAGAGTGGGACACATCAAAACGCACATGAGTCATCATATCTTTCTCCCGTCATACAGGATAAGTTCTTTGCCAAAATTTCTCCTAACGTATAGGATTTTTGACATAATACTATGTCAACTTTACCCAGTTACGCAGGTATTTTCCCAGACTTTCCCCGCCATGCGGGTTTTATCATAGTCCTCTTTTCCCGCTATGCGGGTAATTCCCTGTAAGGAACATAAATGCCAGAATTGGCTCTTTTGACTGCATATGCAATCATGAAATTCAGAAATAAATCCGAACGCTCTTTGACACACATGCTTAATCCGACGTGGGTCAAATTAAACACGCATGTTGCTTGTTTCATCTCAAATCATGTTGACTGAAAATCTTCTTCATATAGAATACATGAAAGACATTCGTCAACCAAGACTCTCAATGATCTATCTGTTTTCTTTTCTTGGATTAATATCCAAAAATTCTTTTCTTTTGAAGCCATTCTTTAGAGAGAACATACTCCCTCACGTTATGACCTTTCTTGGTCATCTTTCGGGTAATGAGTACCCAGCCATTCGCTTTCACGAATGAAAGCATGGAAAACTTTTAGTCTGAGAAAACTTAGCCAATAATCAACAATAATGAGCATAAAAATAACCCCATGTTGGTCTGGTTAAAAAAATATGCACATTAAACTTTGAAAACTTTCTTTTATATTCTAAATCACCGTTGGGCAGAATTAGAATAAAACATCATCGTTCTACATTAATTCCATATCACCGTTGGGCGGAAATGGAAATAATGCATATAACTCGTAAATAATGTGATGATAAAATTTCTATTAAGCGACTTTGCTAAGAAAATAATCATCATTATCAACTTTATTGCAGCGGAAAACTTTTAATATACATTTCTCAATCCTTATCAAATGGTCTGAATATTGGCCACTTTGATACAAAAATTATCAGATATTTGAACTTTTAACTATAAGACTCATTGAATTATAATATTGTCATCATCAACGTTGGTCAGAAAATAACAATACCATAATTAAACTTTAATCAAATATCTTTCTACTGTCATAGCAGAAGCTATCTGAATCTGATTTCACCCACAAGTGAAAAAACTTCTCTCAAAAAACTGTTCATCCAATTAAATTTTCCGGTTAGTTCCAATTTAATTGGAGGATAAAACTGTTACTTTCTTTGTAAAAGAGCACTATTAATTATTTACGCAGCGGAAAACATGAATAAAAAATTCATGGGCTTTATTCTTTTTAGAAACAAATTCTTTTACTTTTCGGTTTTCTAAACAGACATCTCATTGGATTTGTTTGAATAGAATAAATCTGAGCAAAAAATAAAATAACAGAAAAACTTTCTGACGGGCCCTTTTAACTGCGCGGCCAGTCCCTCGGCCTGCCAGCGCGTTCGCCGCTCGCGGCCCACGGCTTGCTGGGCGAGCTCCACTCGTCCGCCCGAGCTCCTTGGCCCACGGCCCACAGGGACAGCGCTGCTGCGGCCTGGTTCGTTCTCGCTTTCGGCCCACTGGCCCGGAGCGGAGATTAGGGTTTGCATCTAGGCCGTTCGTTTGCATCGGACGGTCCTGCGATCTTTTCGCTAGACCAAAACTGGGAAAGAGCAATCCCCCGACAGAAAGCCTAGCCACATTCGCCCTTTCCCCTCGCGCGCCCCCGCTCTCTTTCTCGCTTCGCTGCGGCGGCCCCTGTCCAGGTCGACGGGCCACCGCGCTGTGCCCGGTCGCCGGCGACGGCGACGAGCGGCACCGCGCCGCGCTGGCCTCTTCTCTTTCTCACCTCCTTCAATTTCTCCCTTGTCCTGCAACAAAGATCGAGAGAGAGAGCAGAGAGGCGCAACGGCTTTCCTGATGCGGCGGGTTGGGGCCACGCCGGCCACCGGCGACGGCGTCGAGCCGTGCCGCGCGAGCCTGCGTTTCCTTTTGGCCCTCCCCGTTCTTTCCTCCTCCTCCTGTGACAGAGAGGGCGAGAGAGAGGTGCGGCCGAGCCCTCTGCTCCCCTACGCGCCCGCTCCTCCTCTGCTTCGCTTGGAGGCGACGACGGTGGCGCCGTTGCCATCCCCTTCGCTGGCTGCGCGTTCGCCTTGCCGTGAGCGCGTCGCCGTCGAACGGTTTGGCCGCGGTGCCCTTTTCCCCGGTCGGGGTAGAGTTCTTCTTCCCGAAACCTCGGCATGCCGATGCGAGTCGGAATCGAGAGGAACGGCGCGGCCGTTGCGGCGGCGCAACTTTTCCGAGAGGAGTTCTTTTCCCTCTTTCTGATTCGATTCGAGATCAAAATCGTATCTGTGTTTGTTTTCTTTTCTCTTTTGATTCGTTCCGAATCTTTCTTTCCGAACTTGATATACTCACTAGATAGGCTCTAGATACCATTGATAGACTTACTGGATCGACTAGGAGTAGATCAGTGGGATATTGTCTGTATTCGGGTGTTTACCTTAGTGTTCTGGCCATTGCTTGTTCGTCGATGGAGGACTGCGCACGGGCAGCGACGGTCGGTGTAGAGGTCGACGGTGAAATGCATGAGTGGCAGCGGTGGAGCTTCCCATCGCTTCAGTGCCTCCCTCTGGATCGGATAGGGTTAGGAGTGGGGAACAGTGGCGGTGACGAACCTCGTACCCCGTGCCCCTGGTCCCCGCCTCCTCTTTATAGCACTGCGCGACAGGGGCCCACCAGCCTTGCTTGGGCTGGACGCCCCCGATCAGGGCGTGGGTCAAGGGCCCAATGAGCCGTTGGGCCCATTGGTGGAGAGATCAACCTAACAGGCTCCACCTCGGACCAGCATCGACTGCGCAGTCGCGCGCCTGTGCCTCCTCCCCAACGGCGACGGCACACCATTGCCAATCGTGTCCGCCTAGTCCCCAGCACAGGCTGTTTGCCTCGTTGGCAACCTCACCTAGTTTCTGGTAGCTACCTGGCGCATCGTCGAGGAGCACATCAGTGATAGGTCTGCTCATTATTTACTAGCGCATGGATGTGTGCGTTTCTTGTATAGCTTCTCCTATATAATCCATGTGACTTTTGTGGATGCTTTGTCTGCAATTCATGAAATATTGTTGGTGTGTAATGATGATAGTACTTGCTTTCATAGCATAAACAGTATGCATTTCATGTGTGGATTGAATGTTTATTGTGACTTGGACTCCAGGCAGGGCTTCCAGGCTTTGAGCTTTTGATCAGGCTAGGCTTGGGCTTGAGAAGAGAGAAATTTTCAGGCTTCGGGCTGGGCTCAAGCTTGTTCTGAAGGCCAACATTTTGTAAGCCCTGCCCAGCACAACGAATGCCCAGGTTTAGCTAAGATCATGCGAGAGGGACATACCTGGGAATGGATAGTTTCTGGTGGTTCGCAATACGGTGGTGATCGATGAACTGATGATCCTGCAAGAGACCAAAAGGTACAACAGTGTTAGATATCCTTTAAAAAAAGTGTTGGAAAGATATCTATATAGTTGGGTAGAAACATACTTGTGACAGAAGTAACAGTGGTACTGGGCAAGCGGGTAGCGGTCAACCGCGGTGATGGGGTAGGATGACAGCAGGCAGTAGCTACGGCCACCTGCTGGAGAATACCAGTGCGAGACCGGTTTTCAATATAGTCCCTCTCATTTGGCGAATGCACGCGGCCTTTTGCTACACTCTTGTGTTGTCCTGCAGCTTTGTTGTGGTGACACTCAACTTCCACCTGCACAGGATGACTGTCATCTTGTACCTGTTGCCCTTGTGCACCATTTTTACCATGAGGGCAAATCCCATTGGAACTTCCCTGAGGAATCTCATGCTCTTGTTCTGAATTGAAACTCCGGTTAGCAAGAGCACCCATAGCATCTGCTGAGCATTGACAGTGGCACCGTGAAACATTGTTCACTGGAGATATACCATGATCTCTAGAGACAGGAGGCAAGGTTGCATCAATGTTGTCCAACTCGTGTGATCCCGCTCGAGGTGCCTGCTTCTGAGATAATGAAGTAGGGTAAAGATTGGCAATTATTCTGTCAACATCTGCAGGATTAAACTGATTTTCATCTGGGGAAGAAACTGGCTCCTGAACAGTATTGCTATTTGGAGTATATTCTGGCTGGGCAGCTGAATACTTATTACATTTAGGATGAAGCTCTTTGCCTGAGCCCATATGTTTTTTCTTGCGCTTCCCACCAGTAGTCCAGCTGCTCCTTTGCCTCTTCTGATTCCGTACAGTTGTGTTACCATGCGACTCAGTATGCACCTGTTTTCCAGAAGCAGTGTGACTCGGAGGCTTTACTATTTCCTGCTCCACAATACTAGCCACTGAAGCATGTCTAGCTTTCTGGTTTTCATGATTTCCAATGATGTTACTTTGATGCTGCCCATGTACCTCCTCTGTATGAAATGAATGAATGGAAGGCCCACCTTGTGATCGCAGTGCGTTGCTGACCTTACTAGGATGGTCCAGCACTATCCTCTCTGCACAAATGGATCCAGGACTAGCAGATAGATCACCTTTCTTCTTAAAACCATGCCTGGGAACAGTTCCATTGGGTAATTTAATGTGTGACTCATCTCTATGAAATAACTGATCAACAGGTGCATCTTCTGCACATCGTACATGAACTGCTATCTTTGGGTTTGATCTGGGTGAATTGCTTGACTCTTCATGAACTGAACGATCAAAAGAGGGTTCGCGTTCCTGCTCAAAATGGATTGGCTTATTGTACCTTCCTACTTGCACCTGTCCCACGTGAATTGCTTGGCTTCTGGGCTCTTCCTGCACCCAATCCATGACAACACATGAAAAAAGTATGAAGAAAATGTCACTAGACATCACACGATTGCACATATACATATATATCGTAAAAGGGAAGTATCCCACTCTCAGTTATGACGTTTCCAGAAAGAATGACCCTACGGAATGTAATACTCAGAGTACTGTCATATAATGGAATGTTTGGATACCAAAGAGTCAGAAGCTGCTCGAAGGGCAAGAAGCAAAGCAATTTAATAATGCTTGGAAGGACCGGGTACCAACGGAATTATGTGATGTTGTACTTATTCAATAATGTGTACTTAATATAGAAATATATATGTTTGCTAAGTGCAGACGAACCTATAATCTTCTGAATTTTATTAAGGTATCACATATATGTGACAGGATTCCTCACGCAGTCACGCCAAGCTAGTAAGTAAAAAAAATAAAGACTGAACAATATGTACCTAAGCAGGAGTTACGAAAATAAATACTACTAGGATGCATCAGATAAAGGATGGAACCTCTTGGTCCCATCCAAGATCTCTACTGCCAATAGTTCAAGCAATCTGTACCTGCACACATCGAGACTCAACAAAATATGCAGTCACTCCTTTAGTCCATTTTAAATCTACAACTTTCGCTCTCAAGACAAGCACCCCATTATTTTAGAAAATTTAGATGCTCTGACACTAGGATTATACAGTCTTTCGTTTCTACTATCCATTAACCCCATCAATCAGTGAAATGCACAATGTAAGAGCTACAGGCCAAGCACCTCCGACCGCCGCAGGGACGTGGGCGCGATAGAAGCAACGGCCGCAGGCGAAATGACCTGTACGCCGGCTTGGTGCAGCCGGAGGGGGTCGCCGTCGACTACGAGGTCGGATGCGCACAGCGGGCAGGTGATGCGCCGGAGGCCCCGCGGCACGGCAAGCACAGCGCCGCATCCACCGCACGGCATCTGGTCCCTAGCACCCCCGCCGTGGTGGAGCGGCAGGGCGCGGCGCGGGCGCGGCGGCGGATGCGGCATGAGCTCCGGCGGGAGGGCCTGCGGCATGGCGCAGCCGGGGCAGGCGAACTCCGTCATCCCCTGCTCTACCTCCAGCGTCTCGCCGCAGCCGGCGCACCGCACCTCCAGGATCTCCGGCGCCGTCATCGGGACTTCGGGAGTGAGGGGGCTTAGGTTTTGGGGTTTTCGTACTCTTTTTGGTTTTCTTATTTTTGAGGGTGTCGTTGGGGAAAGTGTGAGAGTGGGGAGAATGTGTGGTGGATCCGTGGACGCGCGACGGATGAGAGGCGCTCTGACTCGCTAGCTCCGACGGGGTAAGCTGTCAGTGAAACGGAAGCAGAATTTCGTTGCCGGCTTCAAATTGTTGGCGCCAAAGCTTTTTTTCTCGCATCTATTTTTTTCTCACATATGCACAGTG
The DNA here is from genome assembly GCF_018294505.1 of Triticum aestivum. NCBI lineage: Eukaryota > Viridiplantae > Streptophyta > Magnoliopsida > Poales > Poaceae > Triticum > Triticum aestivum. The sequence continues at coordinate 395,050,525 of NC_057814.1, read as the reverse complement.
TGCATATCATCATATATTAAAGGAGAGAAATGGGACAGAGCTCAGTTCACCGGCCATCTATTTTTCTAACACACTACAACCCAGATATATACATACACTCATTCATATGAACACACGTATGCATACCCTATCCCTATAAGCACATTGTAGATATTGAACTGGTATTTACATCTTGAGATTGACGAAGTTAACACACGTGTCTCGTAGTCGACGAGAACGCCTCCTACCACCGAACGAACGTTGCCTGAAAGGCTGAAATAAATTCAAAAAATGAAAGCATAACTGCCAAGTCTAGGACTTGAATCCTGATGGGCTGGTTCCACCACAAGGAATCTAATCATCTGATACGCTCAGTTCATCTAAATACCGAATAAAGTTGTTAACTTAAAAAAAGGTTTAGAAAAGTGCGACAATAATTCATGTACTCGTATTACACTTGGAAGGTTAATGTTTTCATGTTTATATCCTGGTAGTGCATAATATTCCACATTTTCGCTCTAGGTTTCTGTCGAAACTATGCTGAGGGCTGCTTTGATTCATATGATTTAACTAAAAACACACATATGGAGGAGAAAAAACAACAACTAAAATCATAAGAGGTTGAACTTTTTTTTAAAATTGATGTTGAATGTCCAACTAGCCAGTGACAGGCCAAATTAGCACAGGTCCTTATGGGTTGTAGGACCGGGGTTGTAGATGGTTTATCTGCAAGCAAGTCTTTAGTGGGCCAGCCCCCTAATTTTTGTCTAAATCTTGTGGGCCTCTAACCGGGCCAACCTTTTTAACTAAACGGGTCACTGTTGGGTCGTGCCAAGTGTCGATGTTTCCTAGGCACATATCATCTGTTGGATGGGCGACACCTGTCACAAGGTAGAGCTGGCGCGTGGTTTCATTGACGAATGAGAATCCGACACCTAAAAGATCATCATTAATCGAGGCTGTTAACGGGTATCAGATCCGAAACCCTCCTCTGATAGCTTAACGGTGACCTGTTACGGTGACTGTCAGGTGTTCGTTACCCTTCACGAAAACACTTTCATGACGTATCATTCATCGTGGAAGTGAACATTTTCATGATGAGAAAATGATTATTGGCATGGAACACACCCGCAACAACACATGTATAACTATCTTGAATATGTCATAAAACCATCAAAGATGTAAATGGATGACAAAAACATGACCTACTGTGATAAACACATATCATCGTGGATGTGTCTTTTTTTGTAGTGACATACTTATGTTTGAGGGGAGCACGTAACCTGCAATGAAAGTTGCAATTCGATTAGGAGTAAATGATGATACTACTTACATACGTATGACATTTTCAGTGGGTCCATCATGTCAGCCTCTGTACTGGGCTGCCATGTGAGCGTCTCTGCCCTAGTAAGTATGGGCTCTTGTATTGGGACTAAATCACTGGGTTGCCGTGTCTCATACTACCTCCGTCCGGGTTTATCAATCCCCACCATATTTTGGGTCAAATTTGACCGGATATTCTAGCAAAATATTAATGCATGTCATTCAAAATTATATTGTTGGTTTTGTATTGAATGTAGTTTTCAATGATGTTATTTCTGCTACATATAATTCATATTTTATTAGTTAAAATTATGGTCAGAAACAAAACCCAAAATATGAAGGGGACTAGCACTCAGTCATAACAATGAACACACTTTACTGCTTCATGGCTCCTCCCCTGTCATCAAAATCATTCCTCTGACTAGTCGCCCTCATATTTTGTTTCACCGACATGTGGGCCATCTAGCACCCAGACCCACATGCCATCCACCAAATCATAGGGAAGTACTGCATGGGAGACTCACCCCAGCCGTAGTGTGGCAGTAATGAGGCATTATATCACAAAACCCCACATTTACCAGTAGTAGAAAGAGTCTGGTAAGTTGGGCGGACGAAGAAACCATCATTTCAATGGAAAGCTCATTGAATCCCTTTCTCCCCTGTCTTCAAGGAAACCACACTCCATAATACTCTTGTCATTTTTCTTCTCCAGCAATGAAGGAAAGGTGAGCAATCAGTGATGTTGCTATATTTCCTTTCCAAGATTCTTATTTTTGCGAAGCACCTACTGATCCTCACTTTCTATTCATTTTCTGTTGTCATTGCGATTGTGTATCTTTTCGGTTGCTTTCTATTTGTCGGTTTATTGATGAATCCTGGTGAAAGTGCTAGTTATCGACTAGAGGGGGGTGAATAGGAGATTTTTATGAAAGACTTCAAAACATGAGGACTTTGAAGACAAACAGATGAAATGAACCTATTGATATGCAGCGGAAGATAGAACACTAGACAAGCCATAGTCAAGTAAGCAATACAGTGAAAGTACGAAGACTATCAGCAGCTAGGTAGAATGGATCAGAAAGGAAGACAAGATGAAGCCAAACAGGTAATAGTCTTCACACAGTGAAGTCAATTAGATCAGACAGGCAAGCAATGACTTCACGAAGACAAATTGAAAAGTAAAGGAAGTTGGGGATAGAACCAGTTGCTTGGTGAAGACAAGGATTTGGTAGACCGGTTCCAGTTGCTGTGACAACTGTACGTCTGGTTAGGGAGGCTGAGATTGAACTTAGAAGACCGCGTCTTCACCTTATCCCCCTTGAGCTAAGGACACCCAGTCCTCACCCAATCACTCTAGTAAGTCTTCAAGGTAGACTTCCAAACCTTCACAGACTTCGTCCACCGGCGATCCACAATGGCTCTTGGATGCTCAGAACGCGACGCCTAACCGGTTTGAGGATTCACAGTCCTCAAGTGTAACAAGTCTTTAGGTCACGCGGACAGAAAGACTTCAGTGATGCCTAACACTCTTTGGCTCTGGGTGTTTTGGGCTTTGTCCTCGCAAGGATCTCTCTCTCAAAGTCTTCGGACGGGGTTGCTCTCAAACGACAAAAGTCGTGCACTAACTCTGAGCAGCCACCAATTTATGGTGTAGGGGGTGGGCTATTTATAGCCAGGAGGCAACCCGAAGTGATATGTCCGAAATGACCCTGGGTCACTAAGGAACCGACACGTGTCCAACGGTCAGATTTCAAACACACGCGGCAACTTGACTTGGGCTACAAGTAAAGCTGACTCATCCAGCTCTGGATAAGATTTGCTCTCATTGCCTTCGCTCGAAGACATAGGATTTTGGTTGAGCATCACATCAGTCATTCTGACTTTGTTCACTTGGACCCCCGCTTAACAGTACAGTGGTTCATATGACTCAATAAAGAAGAAAAGGAAACTACGAAACAACTATGTCTTCGCACTCCATAGTCTTCAAGTAAATGTCTTCACATGTCATAATCTTCATCGTGAATGTCTTCACGAACCAACATTGTCTTCAATGTCTTCACACATTCTTAGGGGTCATCTCTGGTAGATAAACCGAATCAATAAGGGACTACTACCTGTGTTATCCTGCAATTCTCACAAACACATTAGTCCCTCAACCAAGTTTGTCGTCAATACTCCGGAACCAACTAGGGGTGGCACTAGATGCACTTACAATCTCCCCCTTTTTGGTGATTGATGACAAACTGGTTGAAGTTTCCAAGGGGGATAAAAGTATGTGAAAGTGTCGTGGTATTCTCACGGGGGGGGGGGTGTGAGGCGACAGATGCCACAAGGGCTTAGTGTGAGGGTAAGACTGCTGCTGATAGGCCCGGGAGCGGGTATGCGAGTAGCACGCGCTAGTTTACCCAGGTTCGGGGCTCTCCGGAGAGATAATACCCCTACTCCTGCATGTCTGAGCATATATATCTGGGGTGTACATCGGGCAGTACAAAGTGCTCCTAGAGCTGTATCTGGGGCAGTGCCATGGGCATCTGGCTCCATATATGCATGCACAAGGCATGCTTTGGTGGCCGGCCATGCTCATGGCCGTATGTGTGTGCTTGGGCATGCTTGCCCGTGGGAATGGATGGATGGATGGCTAGCTAGCTCTCTTGCTAGCTAGCTTGCTTGTGTGTGTGTGTGTGAGTCCATCCCATGGATGGATGGATGTGTGTCTCCTTTTATAGTGTGAGGCTAGCTTACTATCTAAGCTATGTGGAGGTATGGGAGCAAGGCATGGGTGCAGTGTCATGCTTGTCCCCTAGGTCACTTCATGAATAGTGCCAGGGGACAAGTGACACTATACATGATGGCTGGGGTGACGCGTGAATAGTGCTCGGGTACGACCGTCTCGTCGGTGTCTTGTCGATGTCGAGTCGGGCTGCAGTCGGCAGCCGGCTGGTGGGCGCAGTCGGCAGCCGGCAGCCGGCCGGGCAAAGCAGTCTGACGGGGAGCCGGCAGGAGCAGTCGGACTGAGGGGCTTTGCTAGCCCCGATGTCTTGAAATATTGTCTTGCCGTCTTCGGGATACCCGTGTCCAATTACTCCGACAGTAGCCCCCAAGCCTCCGGGCAACTTGGCAAAGTTTGGCGGAGGTTTTTTCGCGAGTATTCATGGAAATGATCATGCAAAAGGACAAAGTTAGTCCACGCAGATATATCAAATGATTGCTTTTAGCATTGCAAGTTTTATGCGGAGGGTGCCGACTCGGTTTCGTTCGAGCCCCCTTCAATCTTTTTCATGTTCCCTCCACTCTTTGGCTTGCTCTCGCTTGCCGGACAGCCACTCTGCGGTCTGTGGCTGAGAGTGGGCCGCGGAGTGGAGTGTACAATACTCAGACTCTGGGAGCGAATTTAACCGAGTAGATACTCATAAAGAAAATGGCTGGGTCGCCCGAAGCGTTTTTCTTCCCGGACGTTTTTCGCGTGGGTGGCCTCCAGCGTTCACTCTTGCCAGTCGGACAGCCGCTCTGCGGTCTGTGACTAAGAGTGGGCTTTTCATACCGCGCACGCTACTAAGCCGTCTGCGGGAACTAACGTCTCAGGCCAAGCGGCCAGCCCCCGGGCCAACTCTGGCTGGCGCCGGGGCGAACAGTGATGCAACTGTAATAAAATGCGGAGATAGCCCCCGAGCATCGCTCGAGGTTATCCGTGCTCTCGCGGTGAAAAAATATGCGGGTGAGGAGCTCACATTAATTTTCGTGTAGCCGAGGCGGAGTTTGCCGAAAAGAGTCGGCGCACCCGCTGGGTGTAGCCTTCGAGCCCCCGGTCGCTCGAAGGAGGGTCCCGGCCGGTCAGGCTCGACCGGCCAGGCGGCGAGGCGTCTTGCAGCGCCCTTTTTCTTCTTCTGCCGGCTGCTGGCAGCCGGACGAAACTCTTCTCTTGTCTCTGTGGGGGCGCGCCAGCGCACCCACTGGGTGTAGCCCCCGAGATTCGGGCCGACTGCTGAGCAGTCGGGCCGGATCTTCCGGCAACGACTTTGTCTTCTTTCCTCGCGGGGGCGCATCAGCGCACCCGCTGGGTGTAGCCCCCGAGATTCGGGCCGACTGCTGAGCGGTCGGGCCGGATCTCCCGGCGACGACTTTGTCTTCTTTCCTCGCGGGGGCGCGTCAGCGCACCCGCTGGGTGTAGCCCCCGAGATTCGGGCCGACTGCTGAGCAGTCGGGCCGGATCTCCCGGCGACGACTTTGTCTTCTTTCCTCGCGGGGCGCGTCAGCGCACCCGCTGGGTGTAGCCCCCGAGATTCGGGCCGACTGCTGAGCAGTCGGGCCGGATCTCCCGGCGACTACTTTGTCTTCTTTCCTCGCGGGGGCGCGTCAGCGCACCCGCTGGGTGTAGCCCCCGAGATTCGGGCCGACTGCTGAGCAGTCGGGCCGGATCTCCCGGCGACGACTTTGTCTTCTTTCCTCGCGGGGGCGCGTCAGCGCACCCGCTGGGTGTAGCCCCCGAGATTCGGGCCGACTGCTGAGCAGTCGGGCCGGATCTCCCGGCGACTACTTTGTCTTCTTTCCTCGCGGGGGCGCGTCAGCGCACCCGCTGGGTGTAGCCCCCGAGATTCGGGCCGACTGCTGAGCAGTCGGGCCGGATCTCCCGGCGACTATTTTGTCTTCTTTCCTCGTGGGGGCGCGTTAGCGCACCCGCTGGGTGTAGCCGTCGGAGCAGGAGGCAGACCAGCCAGCTTGGCACTGCCGACAGCGCGGGTCACGAGTGGCCGTCCGAGTGGCGAAGCAGGCGGACGAATCATCCGGACGGGTGTTTCTTTTCTTCTCTTTGTCCCGGCCGACTTCTTTCTCTCTCTTTTTTTTGGGTAGTCGGCCCTCTCTTCCTTTGCACGAGCAGCCGGCTACAGCAGGCGGACGGCCCTTTTCCTCTCCTTTTTCCTTCTTTCTCTTTTTACATCCCGGCTACTTGTGCAGCCGGCTGCGGGGAACGATGGCGGGATGCAGCCGCCATGGGAGCCGGCGAGCGCACGGGGTAGGGGCCAGCCAGGGCCTGTAGGCGCACAGGGGGACGCAAGCGCGACCGGGGAGGCCGGAGCCAGCAGGCGGGCGGGTCGACAAGGCGGCGAGCTGGCGAAGCCGGCTAGCGCGGAGTCGGTGCTGGGGAGGCCGGGATGCGGAGACGGCCGAGGCCGAACCGGGGCGACTCGGCGGGGGCGGAGGCGACCCGGCGGCTGGCGCGGGAGTTGCGAGTCGGGCCCGGCAGGCGGAGCAGAGCAGCCGGCCACTGTCGGAGGCGGTCGTGCGGGCGGAGCCGAACGGGGCCTGCAGGCGTGGTAGGCGGACGCGAGCGCGACCAGGCGGAGGGGGAGGCCGGAGCCGGCCGGGCCCGGCGCAGCCGGCGCGGGAGCGGGGCCGCAGTCGGCCGGGGTGGCGGTGGCCGGCAGGTGGTGGAGTCGGCTGGGTGGCAGGAGCCGGCAGGCGGCCGGCGCGCGCGGAGTCGGCCTTGGTGCGGACGCAGCAGAAACCAGCGCAGGCAGAGCCGGCGGGCCGGGTCGAGGGGGGAGCCGGCGGTTGGTCGGGCCGGCCTGGGGAGCCGGCGGCCGGGTTGAGGGACGGGGCGGCCACCGGAGCCGGCGCAGGAGGTGGAGAGGCCGGCGTGAGGGTGGGCAGGAGGCGACCCGGCGGGGACCCGGAGACGGCCGAAGCGGGGCGCCCGGCCGCAGGCGGAGGCGACTCGGAGCGGGGACCCGGAGCCGGTTGGTGCGGGGCACCCGGCCGCGGCCGGAGGCGACCCGGCGGGGATCCGGAGCCGGCGGGCGCAGGCGACGGCCGGGGCACATGTTTGTGGAGGTGCGGGCCGATGCAGAGGGGCCGAGCTCGGGGTTGGCCGCGCGGAGGCCGCGGAAGCCGGGCGCGGGGCAGGAGGCGGATGGGCCGGGCGGCAGCCGGCGGTCGAGGCCACGGGGGCACGCGCAGGCGGAGGAGCTCGGGCGTGGCCCGACGCTGGTGCTCGTGCGGCGTAGGAGGAGGCCGGGGCCGCCCGCTGGAGCAAAGCGAGGCAATGTATGGCTAGTGTACGGGATATGGTATGAGTAGCGTATGGCTACGGATGGAGCAGCAAACGCGCACTCCAGCTCGAGCTAGGCGCAGCCCGGAGGGGAGCGGACGCGGGCGACGTGGAACGGCGCGCGCACCGATACGGCCGACCGAAGCGAGGCACCGCACGCGCGGCGCGTGCGCGGACGGACGATCGGCGTTGCAACGGTGATGATGACGAAGGAGGCGAGGCCGACGATGAGGACGCGCCGTCCCGCGCGGCCGCTCCGGGGGCGGGTCGAAGTCGAGCCCCCGAGCGCTACCGGAGAGACGGCGCGACGCCGCGGCGGTGATGGCGAAGATGGTCCCGACGGCGAGGACGCGCCGCCCCTCGCGGCCATTCCGAGGGCGTGTCGATATCGAGCCCTCGACCGCTATCGGAGGGACGGCGCGACGCCGCGGTGATGATGACGAAGGCGAGGCCTACGGCGAGGACGCGCCGCCCCTCGCGGCCATTCCGAGGGTGTGTCGATATCGAGCCCTCGGCCGCTATCGGAGGGACGGCGCGACGCCGCGGTGGTGATGGCGAAGATGGTCCCGCCCGGACTGCGAAACCAGCAGCAGCGCGGTAGCATAGTACCGACCCACGGTGGGCGCCAACTGTCGTGGTATTCTCACGGGGGGGTGTGAGGCGACAGATGCCACAAGGGCTTAGTGTGAGGGTAAGACTGCTGCTGATAGGTCCGGAAGCGGGTATGCGAGTAGCACGCGCTAGTTTACCCAGGTTCGGGGCTCTCCGGAGAGATAATACCCCTACTCCTGCATGTCTGAGCATATATATCTGGGGTGTACATCGGGCAGTATAAAGTGCTCCTAGAGCTGTATCTGGGGCAGTGCCATGGGCATCTGGCTCCATATATGCATGCACAAGGCATGCTTTGGTGGCCGGCCATGCTCATGGCCGTATGTGTGTGCTTGGGCATGCTTGCCCGTGGGAATGGATGGATGGATGGCTAGCTAGCTCTCTTGCTAGCTAGCTTGCTTGTGTGTGTGTGAGTCCATCCCATGGATGGATGTGTGTCTCCTTTTATAGTGTGAGGTAGCTTTGTATGTAAGCTAGCTAGTGGCATGGGGGCATGGGTGAGTGTCATGCTTGTCTCCTAGGCCACTTCATAAATAGTGCCAGGGGACAAGTGACACTATACATGATGGCTGGGGTGACGCGTGAATAGTGCTCGGGTACGACCGTCTCGTCGGTGTCTTGTCGATGTCGAGTCGGGCTGCAGTCGGCAGCCGGCAGCCGGCCGGGCAGAGCAGTCGGACGGGGAGCCGGCAGGAGCAGCCGGGCAGTCGGACTGAGGGGCTTTGCTAGCCCCGATGTCTTGAAATATTGTCTTGCCGTCTTCGGGATACCCGTGTCCAATTACTCCGACAGAAAGTTAAAGATCAAAGTCATTATCTTCATAAGTTGCAAAAGGCTCCCCCTAAAGATGTGCATATAATTAGTTTGCTTTTGAATGCAAATTCACATGGCATGTTTTACTTTGTGGAGATCCTCTTCAACTCATGAAGACAATTCATCATGCATATAAAAGAATAGCGAAGATAATGAAATGCATAATGAGAAATGGGCGTCTGCAGAATGACTTCACACGGAATTTATCATCGCGTCACAAAGTAGTAGCAAGAGTAGCAGACGACAATCAAGTTTAAGTGTTACAACTCAAGAGCCAAATAGTTTCAAAACGAGAGTTGTAAGAACTTCGCAAAAATAATGCAACCAACCCATATGGACCTGCTTGAAGACTATCAACCTCATATGCTTCTCCCCCTTTTGTCAGTAAGGACCAAAAAGGTTTGAAGACATAGAGAATCTACTCGTTCCCAGTTGGAGAAGATGTTGCAACAGGGTCGATGTTGGAGTTGGGCGGTGCAGACGGGCCTGGTGCAGAGTCGAGATGCGGTGAAGCCGTAGTTGGTGAAGTGGCGTCATCTTCTTCATCGACGACTCTCGCAACAACAGCTGCAGCCGAAGATGAATGTTCAGAATCTTCAATTGAAGGTGTTCGATGCCAACTTGCAGATTGTGGAGGCCTGGAGTCAAACTTGAAGTTCTCAGTGAATCCATCTTCACGAAGATCATCTTCACAGCAGAGCAGTGTGAGGCTTTTCCAGGACCGCCGACGGGCTTCATGCACGACAAATGAGTTCTTGGTCGCCAAGTTGCGAATGTGATTTACATCTACCAAGAGACTCTGCATTTGGCGCTTCAGCCAGTCATGATGCCTATCCTGCTTTTGATGGAGTGATACCAGAAGCTCACGGTCGTTGAGGACACGGGGACGCTTCTGAGGCCTTTGAACAATTGTGCCGGCAGTGGCTTCAGTATTGGCACGATGCGGCAGACGCAAGTTGCCAGCCAGAGGATAAGCAGGAGTAGCAGAATTTGGCACATGAATGCCTTCAATTGGCTGTGTGAAGCTTTGGTGTTCTGCATTTTGAAGATGGGGTGGCTTCTTGGCAGGCTCAGGGTAGATGGCTTCATAGTCCATATCAACATCAGGCAAGAATGCGACATGGTTGCGCGCTGAAGGCTGATAGTTGATAGTTGAATGAAGCTTGATTAGGTGCATGACCCACGAAGCATAAAACTTCAGTCCAAAGAGATCCTGAGTATTGAATCTGATGCCATTGATGATATAGAAAACCAATGTCTTCATGGCACCTTTGAGTTTGGCTTCAGACGAGTTGCCTTTGATAGGCCAAAGAGTACGCCTCAGAATGTGATATACTGTGTGGGGCAAGTACTCGAGGTCCTTAACAAAGAACTACTTGGGGTATTCGGCGTCATGGGGCAAAGGCTTCACCATACTTAGCATCTGGCTCATGTTGGGCTTTGGATTCTGGAATATGCTCTGCAGTTCATTCTGATGAAGCTGACAACCAGGTTCAAACAACTCAGCTGGAGTCGGCAGGGAAGTAAGCTCAATGATGTCCTGAGATTTGGCTTCATGATGAACGTCACCTGTCATCCACTCAAGGATCCAAGTCTTCGGATCCCTGTTGTAGCCTCGAATGTGCAATGTGGCATAAAACTACAGCAGAAGCTCTTCGTTCCAGTGCTCTTTGTCAGTCACAAATGGCGGCAACCCAACGTCCCTGAAACAATCAAGGGTCTCTTCAAGGCATGGCAGCCCAGCCATAGCATCACAATCCAGATGCTTATGAAGAAAAATCCGGTCTTGGTTGTATAAGATGCAGGAGTAGTAGCATCGTTGCTGATGGCTCCAAAACCTGTCAGAGGAGATCTTGGGCTTCGTGTATGGGTTCTTGGCGATGTCAAAGAATGTGTTGTGCTCTCTGAAGCTGAGCACACTAAACGAGCCTTGAGTTGTTGCAGCACTGGGAAGCCTAGGCAGTCTTGGCTCTGGCTTCTGAGTTTGTGGCCTTTACTCCACATGATAATCATACTGAGGGCCGGGAGCAGTGGGTGGAACCATGATAGCCATCTCACCGTGACAAGCTCACCACCATGATTGAACGCATGTTCCATTGTATGAGGCCTTGGTGGAGGAACGACTTCATCAGAAGTGATTGGCTGCACAATGTTGTCAGTTGCAGCATTGGCTTCGGGCTCCACATTGTCTTCAGCCATGACTGTGTCACGCCCAATATGCGACCCTATTCGAGAGGAACTCGAAGGTCCCACCAAGGATAGACCCGCATATTGAAACGCTTTTGCAAGGTGGATATCATTACATCATCATTACATAAAAGATGGGGATACATACAAGGCATACAAATGCCGCAAGAATACATCAATACATCATACATAAGATCAACATCCGACTACGGATGAAACACAAACAGAAACTCAAACGACATCCACCCTACATTAGATCAACATCCGACTACGGATGAAACACAAACAGAAACTCAAACGACATCCACCCTGCTAGCCCAGGCTGCCGACCTGGAACCTATCCCAAGATCGACGAAGAAGAAGAAGGATAACTCCAACACAAGTAACATCGCTCTCGCGTCATGATCTTCGCAAAACATGTGCCTGCAACTGTTGTTGTAGTAATCTGTGAGCCACAAGGACTCAGCAATCCCATTACCATGGGTATCAAGACTAGCAAAGCTTAAAGGGTAAGGAAAGGATAGGTGGTGAGGTTGCAGCAGCGACTAAGCAAGATATGGTGGCTAACTTACGCAAATAAGAGCGAGAAGAGAAGCAATGGAACGGTCGTGAAACTAGCAATGATCAAGAAGTGATCCTGAACTCCTACTTACGTCAGATATAACCCAAAAACCGTGTTCACTTCCCGGACTCCGCCGAAAAGAGACCATCACGGTTACGCACACGGTTGATGCGTTTTAAATAAGTCAAGTGTCAAGTTCTCTACAACCGGACATTAACAAATTCCCATCTGCCACATAACCGCGGGCACGACTCTCGAAAGTTTATACCCTGCAGGGGTGTCCCAACTTAGCCCATTATAAGCTCTCACGGTCAACGAAGGATATTCCTTCTCCCGGGAAGACCCGATCAGTCTCGGAATCCCGGTTTACAAGACATTTCGACAATGGTAAAACAAGACCAGCAAAGCCGCCCGATGTGCCGACAATCCCGATAGGAGCTGCACATATCTCGTTCTCAGGGCAACACCGGATGAGACATCCTACGAGTAAAACCAGACCTCGAGTTTCCACAAGGGGGCCCCGCGGTCTACTCAGTTCAGACCAACACTTAGAGAAGCACGGGCCCGGGGGGGGGGTTAAAATAAAGATGACCCTCGGGAGCGCGACTCCCAAGGGAAAAGAAATAGGTGATAGGCAAATGGTAAAACCAAGGTTGGGCCTTGCTGGAGGAGTTTTATTCAAAGCGAACTGTCAAGGGGTCCCCATAACACCCAACCGCGTTAGGAACGCAAAAATCAAGGAACATAACACCGGTATGACGGAAACTAGGGCGGCAAGAATGGAACAAAACACCAGGCATAAGGCCGAGCCTTCCACCCTTTACCAAGTATATAGATGCATTAATTAAATAATAGATATTGTGATATCCCAAAAAAGTTCATGATATCCATGTTCCAACATGGAACAAACTTCTCCATCTTCACCTGCAACTAGCAACGCTATAAGAGGGGCTGAGAAAAAGCGGTAACATAGCCAAACAACAGTTTGCTAGGAAGGGTGACAAAGATTAGAGGTTCATGGCAATTTGGGAGGCTTGAAGAGCAAGTGATAGGTAGCACAGCATAGCGATAGAACGAAGCAACTAGCATAGCAATGATAGTAATGAGATCCAAGGTTACGGTCATCTTGCCTGAAATCCCGCTAGGAAGAAGAACGAATCCATGAAGAAGATGAAGCCACGAAGACGAACCAAGCGTAGACGAACGAATCCTCACGATCGCAACGAAACGGGAACTATCGAGAAGAAGCACACAACATGGTAAACACACCACACATGAACAAGGCATGATGCTCAACCAAGTATGATGCATGACAAGGCTACATGAAGCTACTCATGGCAAGAGATGATGCATACAAGAACAACACATTAAAGCAAGTTTAAATGAGGCCGGAAGCAACATATAACAACTCCGGTAAGTCCTCATATGCAAATTTCAAAATTGGTCCAGATATGAATAAACCTTATGTTCAAGTTGTTAAACAGCAAGTTAAGATGCACCAAAATGATCTACACGAAATTCTCGTCAGGTTACATATAAAGTTCATTTAGTTCGGAGCTACGGCCTAGAAGATATGAGCAAACCAAGTTAAACATGGCATTGATGAAAAATGCATTCAAACATCAAGCAAACACTCTCAAAACAAGGATGCAACAAGGTAATATGAAACTACATGCAATTCTAAGCAAGTTTCATAAAGAGCATACTCAAAATGGAGCAACGGTGCAACACATACACTCCAAACAAGATATAACAACAATGTGTCCAAAACAGCAACTAGGCATTTGCAAGCATCAAAACAATATGCTAGAGCACCTCAACATGAAAAAAGGCATGGACATGATGTACAGGTAAAGCATGACAAAACATGAACACTGGGCTATCTCCAGAAATCACTAGAACATGCTCAAAAGGACATGGCAAGATTGCAAATAATAACAGTTTCACAGACTTAGCAGAAATCACTGGACATGGCAGAAATAACATCATGTTGCAAAGTTTAGAGCTATCAAACAACATGCTACAGGAACAGATCATAGCAAACAAAGGCATGGCATAAATCTACTAATTGCATAGAACAAAAGTGCCTCACTGATCACGAGCCAAAAAGGCACAGAAGATATGATGGCACCCATGTAAACATAGCAAGTTTCATAAACAGATTCAGACTTGGCAGAAAAACTGAGCATGGCATAAACAGAATTATGAAGGCATCTTTGCGAGCTCAAATAACTCATCACAAAGCATTTCAAGGCATGTGAAGGCATCGAACAGTAAGATGGCATAATTATGAAGCTAAGCATAGTAAGAGCAAGTTCATAGGGTGCATGGATCACTAGCAAAACACATGTCAAAACTGAACTTCATGTTAACAGGCTGACAGCAACATTATTTAGCAAGTTGAGAGCAAGATAACAACAAGCTAAAGCAGGCTATAAATGCAAACACGGGCATGGATGGATAGAGCATAACATTTATAACAAAACATACTTAGTGAATATCTCCAGATTATGCACAGAACTCATGGTGACAGAAGGTTTACATGGCATCACAATGATACATCTACATACTTAGCAGAAATGACCAAGTCACAGAAATCAGCAACATCATGGAGGCTACTTTGCATGCTTGTGCTAGTCACCATATATATCACAAAAATTCAAGACAAGCACCCCTGTAAAGATGGCATGATGTAGTTCAAAACACATGTAGAGGTCATGCTCATAGGATGCACACACAAAATGCAACGAAAATAACAAATCAGCAAGTTCTGTAAACAGACAGCAGTTAACATCATATAGCAATCTTGCAACGATGATTTGGGCATCAATATGAACTCAAACAAAAATGACACAATGGAACAAAATGAAGAGCATCTCACAATGAACATTTCGATATATTAAGCGCGCAAAACGGAGCAGTATGCATGAAGTCATGGCATGTAGAACAAAGCACCAGAATATGCAAAACTAGGGACTTGGAAGAATTTTAGACCTCGCGGGAAACTGGATCTCGGGATTCCGGGATGGAGATGTACGGGATGGGGACGCGCCGCGTTTGGATCGGCGGGCTGGTGGATCTAGTCCAGCTCCAGATCCGGACGGGGACAGGGACGGGCCTGGCGACGGCGGCTCGCCGGAGACCGGCGACGACGGGCGGGAGGCGAGGCGGCGGAGGGCGTGGGCCGCGGGCGCAGCACCGGCGAGGGGCGGAGGCGGCTGAGGCGCGCGGGGGCGAGGCGGCAGAGGACGCGGCGGCGGCCGGGCACCACGGCGGCCGTGGGCGGCGCACTACGGCGGCGGAGCGCGCCGGCGGCGGGCGGGGCGCAGGAGCCCGCGGAAGGAGGCGGTGGAGATCCGGGCCGGGCGGCGCGGAGGAGCCGTGGGGGAGCGGGCTGGGGGCAGCGGCCGACCGGGCCGGGAGGGCCGTGGCTGGGCCCGGCGGGCCCGCGCGGTGGAGGCGCGGTGGAGACGGCGGCGGTGACACGTGGCGCTGCGTGGTTGGCTGGGGAGTCGGCGGCGGACGTGTCCGGCGCGGGTGGACAAGTCCGGCTGCGGGAGGAAGAAGATGGCTAGGGTTTGGACCCGAAAATGGAGAGGGAGGCACTTATTTATAGGTAGGGGGAGCTAGGAGACTCCAAATGAGGTGCGGTTTTCGCCCACACGATCGTGATCGAACGTCCGAGAGCATGGAGGGGGTTTTGCTGGGTTAGTGGGCTGATTTGGAGGGGTGCCGGGCTGCCAAAGAAAAGGAGGTTTCGGGGTTACACGGTTAACCGTTGGGGCATCAAACGACCTCCAAATGGAACGAAATTTGACGGGCGGTCTACCGGTGATATACCAAGGCCACTCGGCAAATCTCGGCCCATTACGAGAATGTTTTTCTCCCGCTCACGAAACAAGATCTGAGAGGTGCAACGGGTGCGTGTGGGAGAGGTTGGCTCAGAACGGACAACGGAGAGAACCGGGGGAACCTGAACGGATGCAAGTTTTGAAAAGCATGCAGATGAAATGCAGATGATGACATGGCAAAATGCAACACGCAAGCAAATGGCAAGGCAACGACGGCGAATAACTGGAAGACACCTGGCGCATCGAATCCGGGGCGTTACAACTGTGTCACTTGCTTCAGTGGTGTTGGTGGTGGCAGCCTCATTGTTTTCAACCCGCCTTTTTGCTCTTGGCACCAGACTCCTTTGCAAACTGAAAGTTGCGCTTGAAGAGATCATCATCACGACACCATTGAAGAGATGATGGGTCAGCATTTTCAGGCTGAGGCCCTCAGACCATGCACGGATAGAAGCCTTGAGCAATAGCTTCAGGCTTCGTCTTAGGTGGCAAATTCCTGTAAAGAATATCGCCCCACGGGCGCTTGACATCATTCTTTTCTGCATACTCAAGGGTGACGAAGTTATACTTGAACCATTGCTCAACCCAATATCTTCTGATCCACTGAATTCTGGTCTTGCGTTGATTGTAGTTCTCCTTAGGATCATACTTGTAAAGTTCATACAAATCTGGGGGCAGGTCCAGAGCAGTATTGCCATGGTGTTGCCTGCCACCTTTCCTTGTAGATTTTCCAGTTGCCATAATTTTCAGATAGAGAGGCTTCAAAACAGTGAAAGGCTTCCGATGACTTGTCAAACAAGAACTGGCTTCAGGAGATTCAATGTGATGTTGTAGTATTCTACAAATGAATGCAGACTATGAGAACCAAGGGATTCTCCCACGTACATGTACCTGTGACAGCATTAGAGATGCGAGGGAAGGGGAAGAGGTCATATGCATTCTCAGAAGATTTTGAAGATAAATCAGTTTGAAGACATTGACCTCATAGTGCGAAGACATTCACTTATTTGAAGTTAGTTGGTTCCAGATTTGTACGAAACCATGAATAAGTACAAGTGAGGAATCTAACTAGTTGTGAGGCATAAGTGAATATACTTGCAAGATATGAGATGCAGAAACAGAAAGATTCAGATTTGGAAGTTCAGAAACCACTTTTGGGTGAAGTGGACGGATTTGACAGATCGAAAAAGCGGTAAAAAGCGAGTTTATTTACCACTAGAAGAACTGCTAGACAGCGCAGAACGGATGCCAAGCAGTCTAATCTCCCGCGCCCTAACTTGGCAGCGGAGGACACCTACGACGGCGGCGGAGAAGACGAAGTCCGCGGCCGGCGTGAGGACGTCGTCGAAGAGGTCGCGACAGCTAAGCGCTTCGTCTCCGGCATCGACTCGAGCTAGCGATGGCGCTAGGTTTTGAGCGAGATGGCGAGGTGGAAGAGGAGATAATGCCCGTGCGGGTGTGTATTTATAAGGTGAAGGGCTGCGTAGCGCCATTACGCAGGTGCCCCTGGCAGTTCGCATCTGATGGACACGTGGCGTGCATGCAACTTGAGAGTTGTTCCATGTTCCCACGCACGCCTGGTTTGTTGGCTGGTCGTTCCGGCTTCTCCGGTATTCAGGCAAAAGAGATATAGCATTAAAAACAATTTTAAATGTGTGTCTCTGTATCTTCAGCTGACAAGGACGCAGTGAAAACATTCGACACATGTCAACAGAATGCATATGTGATACGTCTCCAGCGTATTCTATAATTTTTGATTGTTCCATGTTGTTATATTATCAATCTTGGATGTTTTATAATCATTTTATAGTAATTTTATATCATTTTTTGGTACTAACCTATTGACATAGTGCCAAGTGCCAGTTGCTGTTTTCTGCATGTGTTTTACATCGCAGGAAGTCAATACCAAATGGAGTCCAAATGCAACAAAACTTTACGAAGATTTTTTATGGACCAGAAGACACCCAATGGGCCAAGGCAGCGCCTGGGGGGTGCTCCGAGGGGAGTACAACCTACCAGGGCGCGCTAGGAGGCCCAGGCGTGCCCTGGTGGGTTGTGCCCACCTTGGCTGCCCCCGGACCGCCTCTTTGCTCTATAAATACCCCAATATTCCAGAAACCCTAGGGGAGTCGACGAAAATCAATTCCAGCCACCGTAGAGTCCAGAACCACCAGATCCAATCTAGACACCATCGCGGAGGGGTTCACCACTTCCATTGGTGCCTCTCCGATGATGCGTGAGTAGTTCTTTGTAGACCTTCGGGTCCGTAGTTAGTAGCTAGATGGCTTCCTCTCTCTCATTTGATTCTCAATACAATGGTCTCTTGGAGATCCATATGATGTAACTCTTTTTGCGGTGTGTTTGTTGGGATCGGATGAACTTTGAGTTTATGATCAGATCTATCTTTTTATATCCATGAAATTATTTGAGTTTCTTTGATCTCTTATATGCATGATTTCTTATAGCCTCGTATTTCTTCTCCAATATTTGGGTTTTGTTTGGCCAACTTGATCTATTTATCTTGCAATGAGAAGAGGTGCTTTGTAGTGGGTTCAATCTTACGGTGCTTGATCCCAGTGACAGAAGGGGAACCGGCACGTATGTATGGTTGCTACTAAGGATAAAACGATGGGGTCTATCTCTACATAGATAGATCTTCTCTACATCATGTCATCGTTCTTATTGCATTACTCCGTTTCTCCGTGAACTTAATACACTAGATGCATGCTGAATAGCGGTTGATATGTGGAGTAATAGTAGTAGATGCAGGCAGGAGTCGGTCTACTAATCTTGGACGTGATGCCTATATAATGATCATTGCCTGGATATCGTCATGATTATTTGAAGTTCTATCAATTGCCCAACACTAATTTGTTTACCCACCGTTTTGCTATTTTTCTCGAGAGAAGCCACTAGTGAAACCTACGGCCCCCGTGTCTCTTTCTCATATTATTTGCCTTTGCGATCTACTTTTCCCTTGCTTTTATTTTCAGATCTATTTAAACAAAAAATACAAAAATATGTTGCTTTGTTTTATTCTTATTTATTTTATTTGGCGTTCGATCTATCAATCTATTACAACTTTCTCCAGTCCACGTGCCAATTTCTGGCGCCGTTGCCCGAAAGGGATTAACAACCCCTTTAACACGTCGGGTTGCGAGTATTTGTTATTTCTGTGTAGGGGTTGATTACGTTGTGTTGCTTGGTTCTCCTACTAGTTCGATAACCTTGGTTTCATCACAGAGGGAAATACCTACCGCTGTTGTGCTGCATCATCCCTTCCTCTTTGGGGAAATACCGGCGTAACTTCAAGCCCCGTCAATATGACTGGATAGAAAGAATTTGAGGAAGAAGCACAGAAGGGGTTAGGGTCCGATCACATTCCCTTAGTTCAGAAAATGGCAAGTTTGAAGACATAGCTATAAGTGAATGCTGTAGAGGACAGAACGCATATATATATATACATATACATATATATATGTCGTATATCGCATACATATATATATACATACACTACTGCAGGATGCTGCTAACGCGACACTACGATCAGAGACCCTTTGACGAAACTGTATGTGATGCATTAATCACAAACGGGGATGTAAAAAAATCGTCAAAAAAGGTGCAAAACGTTTGTGATGGCGGAGCCATCAAACACGGTTCAGATTTTAGTTGTGTGTGCGATTCAGGGCACACGGTTAACCCGTTCGAACTGTTTGCGATGAGGCAGAACAACAGAAACGGGCAGCCATATCAATATGTGTGCGATATACGACATACAGTTTGCTCCGATGAACTGTTTGATATTAGGGAGTGCAACAGAAACGGTTAACCAGATCAAGGTGTGTGTGATATAGGGCATACGGTTCACTCGGACGAATTGTTTTCGATTAGCGAACACAACAGAAACGGTTCAACAAGATGTGTGTGATATGTGGCAAACAGCCGACTCAACGGCGAGCAACCACGTGGTCAACCTTCTGCTATCAATAAATTTTGACCTTGTTTCTCATCACATTGTAGATTACAACGCAATAAGTAATTGCAAATCTGTTAAACCTATCAAACTAATATGTGTTCACACTTAGCACCGGGCTATAAAAACTACCCACTCAAAAATTACTTCACAGTTCCTCTCCTCATCACCCACAAAACTGGTCTTTCCTGTCAAGTCGTTCCGCCATGACCGGTAGGAGGAGTTTAGGGTGGACATATAACCAGTCAGCAAAGACGAAGGCCGCGGAAGCACTAGAGAGGTCCCGCCGCGAAGCCACAGCCGAGGCAGAGATGTCCCGGCGCGCCGCAGAGCCCTCGAACAAGCTCTCACAGGCACGCGAGGGCTCTCATAAGCGCATTCGCGGCGTCGGCCATCGCGATGAGCCGGCGTTCCTGAAGTCCTTCGCCGGCGGCGACGACATTCTCGCCGGCGTCACTACGCAGTAGGAGCTGGTCGACGGCTTGATGAAGCTGCTGAACATCAGCGATGCCTCAATTGACAAGGCGACCGGACTCGTCGAGCAACTCATGGGTGACAATTTGAAGGTCCTCAAGGCGCTCGCCGAGAAGGAGGAGGAGGCCGCCGGCTGGAAGATGCTGCAAGAGGTGGGTGACTTGAGGAAGCTCCGGATCGAGCGCGAGCAGGAGGTGGAGGAAACCATGACTGCTTTCAAGCAAAGTCGTGAGGAATTGAAGAAGGAGCTGGAGGATGTCGTCGCCCGGCGATCCATCGACGAGTAGAGACAGTAGCGAGCCAGATCGTTGTTTGCAATTTCCTTCTTCTCTTGCCCCCGTGTCTTCCGGGCTTTGCCGCATGTGGCATTTTAAATTATCCGGAATATGTAAGACAATTATTATCCGCGCCATTGTAAATTTGTCGTCGTATTATCCGTTGCCATTTTATTTGTGGTCGTATTATTCATTGCCCTATGTGGCAATTTAAATTAGGGCGGAATACGAGTTGAAAATACGAACAAAGCAAATGTTGCCATGGGATCACAAGCAAACACCCTCCGTCCAGGTGCTTTAATTAACCCATTAATGGAGAAGTTGTGAGCGAGGCGGGCGGCGGCTGATGCATGGAGGTTAAAGAGCTCACTTCCCGATGAGCATGGGCGGCCTTGCTGCTGCACGTGTCCCGTCGAGCCTACGAGGTGGACAGGATGCACGCGTCCCATCTAGCCTGCACGGTGGACTGCTCGCACGCGTCTCGTCGAGCCTGCACGGCGGACTTCTCGCGCTCGTCCTGTCTAATCAAACAGCTGCACGCACGCCACCGAGTATGGTTAAATTTCGACACGGTTAATATAATACAACTATTTGCGATATTAACGTGTCAGCTTTTTGTTTGAAAAAGGACTTCGTTGGCTACTAATGTGTGCGCCTCTTCTCAAACTGGATGATTTTTTTACCACGGCATATATGTGCCATGTCATGAAACCATGCCAAGTTTCATGTTTTTTGGGTGAGTTTTTGATTTACTGGGATTTAAAAACCGAGATTCTCAATGTTTCAGGACGATGACAAGTTTGTAATTCATTCCCATTCCTTAAATGAGACCTAAACATGCACCCAATGATACATGTACGATTTCCCACCCATTTTACTTCACTGGAGCATGTGCTTGTAGTTCAAATTTGAATTATGGACTACATTAAATGCATAGAAAACTTAGTAATTAGTAATATATACAATGGCCAAACGAACCCTGAACAGTTTCAAATTTCAGCCCGACACTCATGTTATTCTATGTTGCCTGTAGAAAACAAAGTTCAAGGCGAGAAGAGGCAGCGATTATCGTTTCGCCCATAAGAGGGGCATGTTTCCCTACCGGAACCACGAGGGTTGCGACAGGCTCCGGTTTGTAAGAGGCTTGTAATATAGCTTCGCCCAAATTGGACAGTTATATGTACCATGTAGTGACACCATGCCAAGTTTCATGATTTCCTGGTGAGTTTTGGATTACAGAGATTTAAAAACCGAGATTCGGAATGTTTGTGGCCAAGCCAGGATGGCGAGACGGTTGAATTCGTTCCCATTCGTTTCATGGGACCTAAACATGCACCCCAAGGAAACATGTACGTTTTTTCTAGCCATTTTGGTGCACTGGAGCATGTATTTGTAGTTCAGATTTGAATTATGGACATTAAATGCCTAGAAAACTCAATTAATGAATAAAAAAGGTCAAACGAACCCTGAATAATTTCAAAGTTTAGCATGAATCTCTCGTTGTTCCGTGTCGCGTGTAGAAGAAAATATGAGGCTAGAAGAGGGAGCGATTATCGTTGGCCCACAAGGGGACACGTTTCCCTATCGAAACCACGAGGGTTCTTGCGACAGGCTCCGGTTTGTAAGAGGTTTGTAATTAAGCTTGGCCCAAATTGGCAATGTTTCTACCACGACATATATGTGCCATGACGTGACACCATGCCACCTTTGATGACTTTCTGGTGAGTTTTGGATTTATGGGGATTAAAAAACCGAGATTCGAAATGTTTAAGGACGAGCCAGGACACCGGTACGGTTGTAATTCGTTCCCATTCCTGGAATGGGAGCTAAACATGCACCCAAGGACACATGTATAATTTTTCTAGCCATTTTGGTGAACTGGAGCATGTATTTGTAGTTAAGATTTGAATTGTGGACATTAAATGCCTAGGAAACTCAATTAGTGTATAAAAAGGCCAAACGAACCCTGTATAAGTTTAAATTTCAGCACAGATATCATTTCGTTCCATGTTGCCCGTGGAAGAAAATACAAGGCGAAAAGAGGCAATGATTATGTTTTGCCCACAAGGGGAACACGTTTCCCTATCGGAACCACGAGGCTTCTTTGAAAGAAGCTCCGGTTTGTAAGAGGTTTGTAATAAAGCTTGGCCCAAATTGGACAATGTTTTCACCACGACATATATGTGCCATGACGTGACACCATGCCACCTTTGATGACTTTCTGGTGAGTTTAGGATTTACGGGGATTTAAAAACCGAGATTCCAAATGTTTGAGGATGAGCCAGGACGCGGGTACCACTCAGTTGCTCTAGTCACGCCTCTCGGATTCACTCCTCGAGGCTAGGAACAGTCCTGCGGCATCGGGTCGATACGCCCTAAGGGGCATGTCTCCCCTATCCGGGGCATACGGCTGCTGACTCTACTTAAGCAGCCTAGAACCCCGGACTGCGGGCTTTCGCTCTTACCCATTAAGGGATAAGAGCTCAGACTCGGATTCCGAAACCTGTAGAGCTTGCATGGCGAAGAACAAGTACATACTTCATACGAAGAAATGGTAGTCAAACTCCTCTGGTTTTCTCCAAACTCTATCTTCCTTATCAGTGAACCGGAACATAGTGCATAGGTACTCTTCGATGCTGCGAGGACGAGACGAGGTGACATACTACGATCACGCACACAACCAAAAAAAAGAAAATCAAAATCACACCTATTCCAGACCTTTAAACCCCTGACCACCTAGACCTCTAGTAGCAAAGCAACTAAAAGACCCAATCACAAAAATTGGGCTCCCTTTACGCACTAGGCTTGTTAGTGCATGTCTCTTGCCAATGAGACATGCTAATTGGTATGCCCAATACCTTCTCCGCAGGGACCTCAACAGTCCACTACTTCTGCTGCACAGCCTAGTTCTTCTACACCAGCGGCTATTGCTCCTAATGATCCATCATCAATCTGCTTCACCTGTCAACCCGAAGCTGAGGGAAACTCACTCGCTCGAGATATGCTTAAGCTAGCTCAAGAAGAGTACTAATTTTATATGCCTTAAAGAGGCGGTTGTAATTAATTCCCATTCCTGCCATGTGACCTAAACATGCACCCAAGGACACATGTATAAATTTTCTAGCCATTTTGGTGAACTGGAGCACGTATTTGAAGTTCATATTTGAATTATGGACATTAAATGCCTAGGAAACTCACTTAGTGTATAAAAAGGCCAAACGAACCCTGAATAAGTTTAAATTTCAGCACGGATATCCTATCGTTCCATGTTGCCCTGGATAAGTTTAAATTTCGAGCATGCGGATGAACTATTTTGGGATGTGAGCTTTGTGATCCCAAAAGTATAGGGGATCATGTCGTACAACGCACACACCTTGATCTGGCTGACCGTTTCTTTTGTGTTGCCTAATCACAAACAGTTCATCTGAGTGAACTGTATGCTGTATATCGCACACACCTTCATCTGGCTGACCGTTTCTTTTGTGTTGCCTAATCACAAACAGTTCATCCGAGTGAACCGTATGTTGTACATCGCACACACCTTCATCTGGCTGCCCGTTTCTTTTGTTTCTCCTCATCGAAAATGGTTAATTGAACTGAACCATATGCCCTGAATCGCACACGCAACTAAAATCTGAACGTGTTTGATGCATCCGTCATCGCAAACGTTTTGCACATTTTTTGACGGTTTTTTACACCACCATTTGCGATTATTGCATCGCACACAGTTTCGTTGAAGGGTCTCTGATCGTAGTGTCGCGTTACAGCATCCTGTAGTAGTGTACCATGGTGTTGTTTTTGTGCATAAATAAAAGTTCTCAAAATGGAACGAAACTTTGCGAGGATTTTTTATATCAATAATAAGAATTTCTGGAGCCAAGACCTGCTGGAGAGGGGCACCTGGGTGGGCACAACCCACCAGGGCGCGCCCCCCTCTCCTGGCGTGCCCAGGTGGGTTGTACCCACCTGGTGGCCCCGCTGACGACCCCCTGATACTATAAAATCACATTATTCCATAAAAAATCAAGGAGAAAGAATTATCGCGTTCCATGGGACGGAGCCGCCGCCAAGCCCTGTTCTTCCTCGGGAGGACAGATCTGGAGTCCGTTTGGGGCTCCGGAGAGGGGGATCTTTGTTCTTCGTCATCACCAGCCAATCTCCATCGCCAATTCCATGATGCTCCCCACCGGGAGCGAGTAATTCCTTCGTAGGCTCGCTGGTCAGTGAGGAGTTGGATGAGATTCATCATGTAATCGAGTTAGTTTTGTTAGGGCCTGATCCCTAGTATCCACTATGTTCTTAGATTGATGTTGCTATGACTTTGCTATGCTTAATGCTTGTCACTTTGGGCCCGGGTGCCATGAACTCAGATCTGAACCGTTTATGAATTCATCATTATATCCATGTTTTAGATCCGATCTTGCAAGTTATAGTCACCTACTACGTGTTATGATCCGGCAACCCCGCAGTGACAACAACCGGGCCCACTCCCGGTGATGACCGTAGTTTGAGGAGTTCATGTATTCACTATGTGTTAATGCTTTGTTCCAATTCTCTATAAAAAGGAGGCCTTAATATCCCTTAGTGCCACGGGAGGGTAGGACAAAAGATGTCATGCAAGTTCTTTTAATAAAGCACGTATGACTATTTACGGAATACATGCCTACATTACATCGATGAACTGGAGCTAGTGTCGTATCGCCCTAGGTTATAACTGTCACATGATGAATATCATCCAACAAGTCACTGATCCAATGCCTACGAATTTATCCTATATTGTTCTTTCTAAGTTACTACTGCTGTTGTTACTGTTATTCTTGCTACAAAACTACTACTATCACTGTTACCGTTACCGTTGTTGCTGCTACTATTATCAAAACTATCATATTACTTTGCTACTGATCACTTTGCTGCAGATAATTAATCTCCAGGTGTGGTTGAATTGACAACTCAGCTGCTAATACCTTCAAATATTCTTTGGCTCCCCTTGTGTCGAATCTATAAATTTGGGTTGAATACTCTACCCTCGAAAACTGTTGCGATCCCCTATACTTGTGGGTTATCAAGACCTTTTTCTGGCGCCGTTGCCGGGGAGCATAGCTATATTTGATGTGTCACTTGGGATTATTATCATATTATCACTATGAAGAATCTGAACGATCCAAAGACTAAGATATTTCCCTCAAAGACGAGGGGAGGTAAGGAACTGCCATCCAGTTCTGCTTTAGATTCACCTTCTGTTATGAGTAAACTTGCAACACCACCACATGCTATCTATATGTCGCAAGTTATTGATGATGCTACTTCTACTATGAATGATGCTTATGATGATGCTAGTACCTTGCTTGATAATGATGATGTGCCACTTGGTGATTTTCTTGATGAACAAATTGCTAGAGTTATACAACATGATGTTGTTGAATCTGATGATGAACTTGAAATTGAAACTCCTGAAACACATGCTAGACCTAGCCTTCCTAGATATGAATTGCCTAGGGTACCGGAAGGTTATGTTATGAGTGAGGAGGCAACTAGAGATATTCTTGCTTGCAATGATAGAGATGATCTAGAGAAATTACTATGCAAGTATAAAGAAAAATCTCTGAATGCTAGAATGAAATGTGATCCTAGGTTTGCTACTTCACCTATCTTTATTGTTGATAAGGATTATGAATTCTTTATCGACCCAGAGTTAATTAGTTTGGTTGAATCTGATCCTTTCCATGGTTATGTTACTGAAACTGTTGTGGCACATCTTACTAAGTTGAATGATATAGCCACCCTTTTTACTCGTGATGAGAAAATTCGCTACTACTTTATTCTCAAATTATTTCCTTTCTCATTAAAGGGTGATGCTAAAGCTTGGTACAATACTCTTACTCCTGGTTGTGTGCGTAGTCCCTAGGATATGATTTATTACTTCTCTGAAAAATATTTTCCTGCTCATAAGAAACAAGCTGCCTTGTAGGAAATATTTAACTTTGTGCAAATTAAAGAAGAGAGTCTCCCACAAGCTTGGGGGAGGCTTTGTCAGTTACTTAATGCTTTGCGTGATCATCCTCTTAAGAAAAATGAAATACTTAGTATCTTTTATAATGGACTAACCGATGCTTCTAGGGACTTCCTAGATAGTTGTGATGGTTGTGTTTTCAGGGAACGAACTATTGCTCAAGCTGAGGAATTATTGATAACATATTGAAAAATTATGATGAGTGGACTATTCCTGAACCACCCCCTAAACCCACTCCGAAGAAGAGGGGTATATTATATCCCAGTCCTGAAGATATGCAAGAGGCAAAGAAATCTATGAAGGAAAAAGGTATTAAAGGTGAAGAAGTTAAAATTTTGCCTCCTATTGAAGAAATACATGGGCTTAATACACCACCACTGCCTAAGGTGGTAGAGGTAAAATCTCTTATGAAGTTCAATGATAATGATAATCCTCACCATATGCATCCTAGTCAATGCCTTTATGAGTTTGAAAACTACATTAGAAAACAAGATCACTTCAATGCAAATGTTATGAAACAATTCAAATATAATTCTGATATGATTGCTTGCTTGAGTGACTTGTTATTTAGAATATCAAATGATGTTAGAGGTGTTGGAAAACATGCTTCTATGGTTCAAACTCAACTAGAACAAGTTGCTAAATCACATAGAGAATTACTTGATGAAATGAATCATAACATGCATCACTTTGCTGTTAGAGTTGCAACTAGAGGAGTGATGTCTACTACACAACCTTCTTCTTGTAGACGTTGCTGGGCCTCCAAGTGCAGAGGTTTGTAGGACAGTAGCAAATTTCCCTCAAGTGGATGACCTAAGGTTTATCAATCCGTGGGAGGTGTAGGATGAAGATGGTCTTTCTCAAACAACCCTGCAACCAAATAACAAAGAGTCTCTTGTGTCCCCAACACACCCAATACAATGGTAAATTGTATAGGCGCACTAGTTCGGTGAAGAGATGGTGATACAAGTGCAATATGGATGGTAGATATAGGTTTTTGTAATCTGAAAATATAAAAATAGCAAGGTAACTAATGATAAAAGTGAGCACAAATGGTATTGCAATGCTTCGAAACAAGGCGTAGGGTTCATACTTTCACTAGTGCAAGTTCTCTCAACAATAATAACATAACTGGATCATATAACTATCCCTCAACATGCAACAAAGAGTCACTCCAAAGTCACTAATAGAGGAGAACAAATGAAGAGATTATTGTAGGGTACGAAACCACCTCAAAGTTATTCTTTCCGATCAATCCATTGGGCTATTCCTATAAGTGTCACAAACAGTCCTAGAGTTCGTAGTAAAATAACACCTTAAGACACAAATTAACCAAAACCCTAATGTCACCTAGATACTCCAATGTCACCTCAAGTATCCGTGGGTATGATTATACGATATGCATCACACAATCTCGGATTCATCTATTCAACCAACACAAAAGATCTTCAAAGAGTGCCCCAAAGTTTCTACCGGAGAGTCAAGACAAAAACGTGTGCCAACCCCTATGCATAAGTTCACAAGGTCACTGAACCCGCAAGTTGATCACCAAAACATACATCAAGTAGATCACATGGATATCCCATTGTCACCACAGATAAGCACATGCAAGACATACATCAAGTGTTCTCAAATCCATAAAGACTCAATCCGATAAGATAACTTCAAAGGGAAAACTCCATCCATTACAAGAGAGTAGAGGGGGAGAAACATCATAAGATCCAACTATTATAACAAAGCTCACGATACATCAAGATCGTGCCGAATCAAGAACACGAGAGAGAGAGAGAGAGAGAGAGAGAGAGAGATCAAACACATAGCTACTGGTACATACCATCAGCCCTGAGGGTGAACTACTCCCTCCTCGTCATGGAGAGCACCGAGATGATGAAGATGGCCACCGGTGATGGATCCCTCCTCCGGCAGGGTGCCAGAACAGGGCCCCGATTGGTTTTTGGTGGCTACAGAGGCTTGCGGCGGCGGAACTCTCGATCTAGGTTATTTTCTGGAGGTTTGGGGATTTATAGGAGAGGTTGGCGTTGAGAACAAGTCAGGGGGGCCCACGGGGAGTCCACGAGGCACAGGGGCACGCCCCAGGGGGGTGGGCGCGCTCTCCACCCTCGTGGGGCCCACGGGACTCCCCTCCGGTAACTCTTCGTTCCAGTATTTTTTACATTTTCCAGAAAAAATCTTCGTTGATTTCCAGCGCATTCCGAGAGCTTTTATTTCAGCACAAAAACAACACCACGGTAGTTCTGCTGAAAACATCGTCAGTCCGGGTTAGTTCTAACCAAATCATACCAAAATCATGTAAAAATATTATAAACATGGCATGAATACATCAAAAATTATAGATACGTTGGAGACGTATCAGCATCCCCAAGCTTAATTCCTGCTCGTCCTCGAGCAGGTAAATGATAAAAACAGAATTTTTGATGTGGAATGCTACTTAACATATTTATCAATGTAATCTTCTGTATTGTGGCAAGAATATTCAGATCCATAAGATTCATGACAAAAGTTTAATATTGACATAAAAATAATAATACTTCAAGCATACTAACAAAGTAATCATGTCTTCTCAAAATAATATGGCCAAAGAAAGTTCATCCCTACAAAATCATATAGTTTGGCTATGCTCCATATTTGTCACACAAAATGTTCAAATCATGCACAGCCCCGATGACAAGACAAGCAATTGTTTCATACTTTAGTATTTTCAAACTTTTTCAACTTTCACGCAATACATGAGCGCGAGCCATGGACATAGCACTATAGGTGGAATAGAATGGTGGTTGTGGAGAAGCCAAAAAAAGAGAGGAAGATGGTCTCACATCAACTAGGTGTATTAATGGGCTATGGAGATGCCCATCAATAGATATCAATGTGAGTGAGTAGGGATTGCCATGCAACGGATGCACTAGAGCTATAAATGTATGAAAGCTCAACAAAAGAAACTAAGTGGGTGTGCATCCAACTTGCTTGCTCACGAAGACCTAGGGCATTTGAGGAAACCCATCGTTGGAATATACAAGCCAAGTTCTATAATGAAAATTCCCACTAGTATATGAAAGTGACAAAATAAGAGACTCTCTATCATGAAGATCATGGTGCTACTTTGACGCACAAGTGTGGAAAAAGGATAGTAGCATTGTCCCTTCTCTCTTTTTCCCTCTCTTTTTTTTGTTTGGCTTCTTTGGCCTCTCCCTTTTTTTCATTGCCTTCTTTGGCCTTTCTCTTTTTTTCCTCACACGGGACAATGCTCTAATAATTATGATCATCACACTTCTATTTATTTACAACTCAAGAATTACAACTCGATACTTAGAACAAAATATGACTCTATATGAATGCCTCCGGCGGTGTACCAGGATGTGCAATGAACCAAGAGTGACATGTATGAAAGAATTATGATGGTGGCTTTGCCACAAATACGATGTCAACTACATGATCATGCAAAGCAATATGAAAATGATGGACCGTGTCGTAATAAACGGAACGGTGGAAGTTGCATGGCAATATATCTCGGAATGGCTATGGAAATGCCATAATAGGTAGGTATGTGATACGTCTCCAACGTATCTATAATTTTGATTGCTTCATGCTATATTATATTCTATTTTGGATGATTAATGGGCTTTGTTATACACTTCTATGTTATTTTTTGGGACTAACCTATTAACCGGAGGCCCAGCCCAAATTGTAGTTTTTTTTTGCCTATTTCAGAGTTTCGCAGAAAAAGAATATCAAATGGAGTCCAAACGGAATGAAACCGTCGGGAACGTGATTTTCGGAACAAACGTGATCCAGAGGACTTGAAGTCTAAGTCAAGAAATCAACCAGGAGAGCACGAGGTAGGGGGCGCGCCCTCCACCCTTGTGGGGCCCATGTTGCTCCACTGACATACTTCTTCCTCCTATATATACCTACGTACCCCCAAACCAACAGAAGCATCCACGAAAACCTAATTCCACCGCCGCAACCTTCTGTACCCGTGAGATCCCACATTGGGGCCTTTTCCGGGGTCCTGCCGGAGGGGGCATTGATCATGGAGGGCTTCTACATCAACACCATAGCCTCTCCGATGATGTGTGAGTAGTTTACCTCAGACCTTCGGGTCCATAGTTATTAACTAAATGGCTTCTTCTCTCTCTTTGGATCTCAATACAAAGTTCTCCACGATTCTTGTGGAGATCTATTCGATGTAATCTTCTTTTGCGGTGTGTTTGTTGAGACCAATGAATTGTGGGTTTATGATCAAGTTTATCTATGAACAATATTTGAATCTTATCTGAATTCTTTTATGTATGATTGGTTATCTTTGCAAGTCTCTTTGAATTATCAGTTTGGTTTGGCCTTAGATTGATCTTTCTTGCAATGGGAGAAGTGCTTAGCTTTGGGTTCAATCTTGCGGTGTCCTTTCCCAGTGACAGCAGGGGCAGCAAGGCACGCATTGTATTGTTGCCATCGAGGATAACACGATGGGGTTTATATCATATTGCATGAGTTTATCCCTCTACATCATGTCATCTTACTTAAAGCATTACTCTGTTCTTTTGAACTTAATACTCTAGATGCATGCTGGATAGAGGTCGATGTGTGGAGTAATAGTAGTAGATGCAGGCAGGAGTCGGTCTACTTGTCACGGACGTCATGCCTATATACATGATCATACCTAGATATTCTCATAACTATGCTCAATTCTATCAATTGCTCAACAATAATTTGTTCACCCACCGTAATACTTATGCTCTTGAGAGAAGCCACTAGTGAAACCTATGCCCCCCGGGTCTATTTTCCATCATATTAATCTTCCAACACTTAGCTATTTTTATTGCCTTTTATTTTACTTTGCATCTTTATTATAAAAATACCAAAAATATTATCTTATCATATCTATCAGATCTCACTTTCGTAAGTGACCGTGAAGGGATTGACAACCCCTTTATTGTGTTGGTTGCGAGGTTTTTATTTGTTTGTGTAGGTGCGATGGGACTTGAGGGTGGCCTCCTACTGGATTGATACCTTGGTTCTCAAAAACTGAGGGAAATACTTACGCTTCTTTACTGCATCACCCTTTCCTCTTCAAGGGAAAACCAACGCAGTGCTCAAGAGGTAGCAAGAAGGATTTCTGGCGCCGTTGCCGGGGAGTCTACACAAAAGTCAACATACCAAGTACCCATCACAAACTCTCATCTCCCGCATTACATTATTTGCCATTTGCCTCTCGTTTTCCTCTCCCCCACTTCACCCTTGCCGTTTTATTCGCCCTCTCGCCTTTCCATTCGCCTCTTTTTCGCTTGCTCCTTGTTTGCTCGTGTGTTAGATTGCTTGCTTGTCACGATGGCTCAAGATAATACTAAATTGTGTGACTTTACCAATACCAACAACAATGATTTTCTTAGCACTCCGGTTTCTCCCCTTACCGATACTGAATCTTGTGAAATTAATGCTGCTTTGTTGAATCTTGTCATGAAAGATCAATTCGCCGGCCTTCCTAGTGAAGATGTCGCTACCCATCTAAATAGCTTCGTTGATTTGTGTGATATTCAAAAGAAGAAAGATGTGGACAATGATATTGTTAAATTGAAGCTATTTCCTTTTTTGCTTAGAGATCGTGCTAAAGCTTGGTTTTCGTCTTTGCCTAAAAATAGTATTGATTCTTGGAATAAGTGCAAAGATGCTTTTATCTCTAAGTATTTTCCTCCCGCTAAGATCATTTCTCTTAGAAACGATATTATGAATTTTAAGCAACTTGATCATGAACATGTTGCACAAGCTTGGAAGAGGATGAAATTAATGGTACGTAATTGCCCTACACATGGTTTGAATTTGTGGATGATTATACAAAAAATTTATGCCGGATTGAATTTTGCTTCTAGAAATCTTTTAGATTCGGCCGCGGGAGGCACTTTTATGGAAATCACTTTAGGAGAAGCTACTAAACTCCTAGATAATATTATGGTTAATTATTCTCAATGTCACACCGAAAGATCTACTAATAAAAAAGTGCATGCGATAGAAGAAATTAATGTTTTGAGTGGAAAGATGGATGAACTTATGAAATTATTTGCTACTAAAAGTGTTTCTTCTGATCCTAATGATATGCCTTTGTCTACTTTGATTGAAAATAATAATGAATCTATGGATGTGAATTTCGTTGGTAGGAATAATTTTGGTAACAACGCGTATAGAGGAAACTTTAATCCTAGGCCGTACCCTAGTAATTCCTCTAATAATTATGGTAATTCCTACAACAATTCTTATGGAAATTATAATAAGATGCCCTCTGAATTTGAGACTAGTGTTAAAGAATTTATGAATTCGCCAAAGAATTTCAATGCCTTGCTTGAAGAAAAGTTGCCTAAGATTGATGAATTGGCTAGGAACGTTGATAGAATTTCTCCTGATGTTGATTCCTTGAAACTTAGATCTATCCCACCTAAGCATGATATCAATGAGTCTCTCAAGGCCATGAGAATTTCCATTGATGAGTGCAAAGAAAGAACCGCTAGGATGCGTGCTAAGAAATATTTCTTTGTAAAAGCGTGTTCTTCTAGTTTTTGTGAGAATAAAGATGAAGATCTAAAAGTTATTGATGTGTCCCCTATTAAATCTCTGTTTTCCAATATGAATCTTGATAATGATGGGACTGAATATGAGCCACCTTTACCTAGAAGGCGTTCCAAAAATTTGGAGTTTTTAGATCTTGATGCAAAAATTGGTAAAAGTGGGATTGAAGAGATCAAAACTCTAGATATTAATGAACCCACTATTTTGGATTTCAAGGAATTTAATTATGATAATTGCTCTTTGATAGATTGTATTTCCTTGTTGCAATCCGTGCTAAATTCTCCTCATGCTTATAGTCAAAATAAAGCTTTTACTAAACATATTGTTGATGCTTTGATGCAATCTTATGAAGAAAAACTTGAGTTGGAAGTTTCTATCCCTAGAAAACTTTATGATGAGTGGGAACCTACTATTAAAATTAAAATTAAAGATCATGAATGCTATGCTTTGTGTGACTTGGGTGCTAGTGTTTCCACGATTCCAAAAACTTTGTGTGATTTGCTAGGTTTCCGTGAATTTGATGATTGTTCTTTGAACTTGCACCTTGCGGATTCCAACATTAAGAAATATATGGGAAGAATTAATGATGTCCTTATTGTTGCAAATAGGAACTATGTGCCCGTAGATTTTATTGTTCTTGACATAGATTGCAATCCTTCATGTCCTATTATTCTTGGTAGACCTTTCCTTAGAACGATTGGTGCAATTATTGATATGAAGGAAGGAAATATTAGATTCCAATTTCCGTTAAAGAAAGGCATGGAACACTTCCCTAGAAAGAAAATTAAACTACCATATGAATCTATTATGAGAGCCACATATGGATTGCCTACCAAAGATGGCAATACCTCACTACTAGGGAAAACCCTAGTAGTAGCGCGGGTTTAAAGCCCACTAGTAGCGCGGGGAGCCGCGCTACCAATAAGGCGCTACAGCTATTACTTAGCAGTAGCGCGTGCGACAGGCGCTACTGCTAAGTCACATAGCGGCAGCGCTTTTCCTGTCCCGCGCTGCTGCTAATCTAGCTAGTTGTAGCGTGTTTTGTATCCATCGCTACTAGTACTCTTTTTTTTCATTTTTAGTGTATTTATACGCCGTTATACAAATTTTGGTACAATACCAATTATGAGGTTTATATCATTATGTCCATAACAGTGTGTCAAATGAAGGTGGATTAGGTTCAAGTGGAGGCAATATGTGGTGCATGTCAAAAGTATACTACTAATCCAAACTTGATCTAGTTTGGACTAGTAGTACTTTCGATGTGCACCACATGTTGCCTCCACTTGAACCTAATCTGCCAGCACAAGCTATTTAATCATCATCATAGTCATTACCACCAACAGTTTTTATTTAATCACCATAGTCATAGTGTAGCACATCATCATCTTCAAACTCATTCTAGCTAGCTAATCACCACCAACAGTATTTATTTAATCATCATAGTCATTACCACCAACACTAGCTATTTAATCATCATACTCATAGTGTAGCACATCATCATCTTCAAACTCATTTCTAGCTAGCTAATCACTCCTGCTGCTCTCTCTCAGGTAAAATAACATAAAACATGTGTAGCTCTCCTCCTTCATCAAGTTGGAGCATGCAGATGAACATGTCTCCTAATCGTGGGCTGCGCTTCTCATTGCTGCCCCCTAGTACTTCTCTGCACTCCTCCATCACAAATTTGGTCCAGTCTTTCACTATTAAGACTTCCTCGCTCTTAGAAATCCTGAATGCACTAAAGTGCATTGTAGGATATCTTGGCCGTAAGCTAACAATACTCATGGTACCATTAGTCTCGATCCCATGAGGCACAACATTCATCGGAAGTCCCTGTTGAAGAACATCGTATAGTAACATACTTAGCAATGAAGTTTAGCTTAAAAAATAATGTATGCAAAAGATGCACTGAGGACAAATAGTAAAAATCTTACCATCTTTCCTAAATAGATGTGACCGTAGTTCATTACGAACACTATTGGTCGCACGTTTTCAGTACTAACATTTCTAAATGTAGGAAGAAAATTTGTCTTGATAGTATCAAGATCCTCAAGCCATGAAACATGGTGACTTAGCTCCTCGCAGTTTAGTTCAGCCCCGGGACAGTAGTAGGTCCTGTCTACCAAGCGCTGGACATGTTTGCTTGAACCGAAATAAGCTGACAATAGAAAATAGTTGTCAACTATTTTTGAATAAACAATATCAAAGACATAAATATGGTTGAGAAACTCACATAATGGTATAACTGGAGGCGTCTGAACATCGACCCAGATGTCGGTATTACCTTCAATATCATCTTCCGGACGAATATCAAAGGTGATAACCATATCAGGCTCAAATGCATAAGTCTTGCATAGTGCTCGCCAAGTTTTGCATCCAAAATAGGTGTAGTCGTCTGCATTGTATAATTTTGCGTGGAAAATATAACCATGCTCGGTCTTCAAGTAAACTTTCTTTACCTCCATAGTACGACTGAAACCTATCTTATCCAAGACAAAAACTCTTGCATGGCAGGGGATACGCTAGTAGAATATTAAAAAAATTAAATTATAAGTTGAAGCAAATGAAGCAGATGTCATGCTTAATTACGAAAAAAGACTTGTCGTTGTGACTTACTGTATCCACTTCGAAGTTCACGTCCAACTTGATGCTGAAGCGCCTATCATCATCTAGGAAGGTTCCGTCGCACAAGCCGCGCTCGTCTTCGCAGTATTTGCAAATACCGAAATCCTTTTCGTTGTGAGACATTTCCTATATTCATAGTTGAAACATTAATTGAAAATCGATCGAAGACAACTCCAGGATACTCAAAATATCTTATAGGACTCATATTGACATGAGCATTCAATAAGCACAACCAAATTGTAAAATAAATAAGTATTCAAATTAGCATGCATTCAATAAGCAAAAGTAAATCATCTCATGCGTCCTTACATCGTCGAATATTATCACTAATACATCCCGAATAGTATCATACATATAACATCACTAATACAACTAAAACTCTAGCGCACGACGGGTATCGGCGCGGGCGGTGGACACCCAAAGAGAAGGAACCATCACAGGATCATAGCTCCAGTGAGATCCCTGGAGAACCTGCTAGGTATTGGAGAACCTGTGCTCCAACGCAAACAAGTAGCGACGGACGTGCGCGTCCTCCTCACTGACACGGTGACGCACCACCTCCGCGGGGTCCTCGAGCCTCTGAACCGTCACTGGCCCACGCGACTGCCACCAAAGAAGGTTCGGGTCAACGACAGGCTGGCTCCTCACCAACCTGCGCCCCCGGTAGGTAGTGCCTCCCAGTACCACCCCGGCGGAGCCCAGTCCCGGACATGGCCCATCTGGTGACGCAGGTGTCCTCCGCCGACTCAACGACGAGGATGCGGGATAGGCATCATCGACGTCGATGCGGGAAAAATTGCTTTAACTAAAAAAATAACAACAAATGTGACATGTTCAACTAGTTCTTACGGTTAAATCTAGTCAATTAATTCTATACCTAATAAAATGAATAATGACATAAAAAGTCCTATGCTTTGCAGGAACGTTGATTCCTTCCCGGTGCGGCAAATCCCGGGCACTCGATATGTCCTAGTTTGTAGCACAAGTCATGCCGAAATTCACGGAAAATTTTGGCATGACTTTTGCTAAAAAGTGGACAAATCAAGAACATGAAATTTGCTAGAATGGAAATGAATCAACATTCTAGCAAAACATAGGCCACTCGGCTTCATTTCCTGGAAACAACAAAGCCACTCGGCTTCATTTCATCAATGACATATATCATATAACAACAATATGCAAATGAAATTACTGTTTAGGCATTTTCATAAAAATTTACCCTAGATAATTTCCTAAAAAAATTGCTAATCATTTTTCCTAAATGCTAAAAAATGCCTACTGCCCTAAACAAATCTAGGGTTCATATGGAACACCTAGGGTTCATATGGAACACCTAGGGTTCATATGAACACCTAGGGTTCATATGAACATCAACACAGCATCAACACATATATAAATTGCCCTAGCAGAGAGAGAGAGGAGGGTAGGGGAGAGGAGAGGCAGAGCCTTACGATGACTGCGGCGAGGGAGGGGCAGGCGGCGTCGAGGTCGGGGTCGGGGTCGGGCGCGCGGCGGAGGGTGGCCTCGAGGTCGGGGTCGGGGGCGGCGTCCAATTTGGGGTCGGGGCGGCGTTGAGGCGGGAGAGCGACGGGAGAGCGCGTGGCGGCCGACGGGCGACGACGGCGGCGACAGCGGAGGAGTTGTAATTTGGGGGAAGTGGCCGTTGGGAAGAACGAGTCGAGCGGTTAAGTCAGAAGTAGCAGTAGCGCGTTCCAGGAAGTGCGCTACGCTAACATAGCTACAGCGCGTTCCCATATACGCGCTACTGCTATACCATTCACTTTTTTCCTTTTTCATTTATTTTTTCTTTACATTTTATTTTTTTCCTTTCATCTTTTTGTATTTCTTTCATTTTAATTTACTTTTCTATTAACTTTCCATTTAATTTTATTTACTTTAGCAGTAGCGCCTCTCAGCGTAAACGCGCTGCTACAAAGCAAATAGCGGTAGCGCGGTTTGACGGAGATCGCTACTACCACGTGCAGCCTATTGGCTAAGCCGTGGGAATTTTAGTAGTAGCGCTTTTGTACTCGAGCACGCTACTGCTATAACTGTATCTGTAGCGCCGTTTACACCACTGCGCTACTGCTAATTAGCACCAGCGTGCGTTTTTAACCTGCGCTACTACTAATGTTCTGTGTATAAGGTTTTCCCTAGTAGTGCCTAGATCTATCCTTGCTTTTATGCCTAGCTAGGGGCATTAAACGATAGCGCTTGTTGGGAGGCAACCCAACTTTATTTTTAGTTTTTTGCTTTTTGCTTCTGTTTAGGAATAAATGTTTGATCTAGC
Source organism: Triticum aestivum (assembly GCF_018294505.1). Taxonomy (NCBI): domain Eukaryota; kingdom Viridiplantae; phylum Streptophyta; class Magnoliopsida; order Poales; family Poaceae; genus Triticum; species Triticum aestivum. The sequence goes on along the minus strand of NC_057814.1, from coordinate 395,012,932 downwards.
CTCTGGTTAAATTTGTTTTTATGTTTTAATTAGTGTTTGTGCCAAGTTAAACCTATAGGATCTTCTTGGATGATAATTATTTGATCTTGCTGAAAATTCCAGAAATTTTCTGTTCACGAAAACAATTGTTAAAAATCACCAGAACGTGATAAATACTGATTCCAATTGCTGCTGATCAATAAACAAATTGTCTAGGTCGTCCTATGTTGGCTGAATTTTTTGAGTCCCAGAAGTTTGCGTTAGTTACAGATTACTACAGACTGTTCTGTTTTTGACAGATTCTGTTTTTCGTGTGTTGTTTGCTTATTTTGATGAATCTATGGCTAGTAAAATAGTTTATAAACCATAGAGAAGTTGGAATACAGTAGGTTTAACACCAATATAAATAAATAATGAGTTCATTACAGTACCTTGAAGTGGTGTTTTGTTTTCTTTCGCTAACGGAGCTCATGAGATTTTCTGTTAAGTTTTGTGTTGTGAAGTTTTCAAGTTTTGGGTAAAAGATTTGATGGATTATGGAACAAGGAGTGGCAAGAGCCTAAGATTGGGGATGCCCATGGCACCCCAAGATAATCTAAGGACACCAAAAAGCCAAAGCTTGGGGATGCCCCGGAAGGCATCCCCTCTTTCGTCTACTTCCATCGGTAACTTTACTTGGAGCTATATTTTTATTCACCACATGATATGTGTTTTGCTTGAAGCGTCTTGTATGATTTGAGTCTTTGCTTTTTATTTTACCACAAACATATTTACTGTACACACCTTTTGAGAGAGACACACATGATTCGGAATTTATTAGAATACTCTATGCGCTTCGCTTATATCTTTTGAGCTACATAGTTTTTGCTCTAGTGCTTCACTTATATCTTTTAGAGCACGGCGGTGGTTTTGTTTTATAGAAACTATTATTCTCTCATGCTTTATTTATATTATTTTGAGAGTCTTAAACAGCATGGTAATTTGCTTAAATAGGAAAATTAATCCTAATATGCTAAGTATTCAAGACTAGTAAAAACTTTCTTATGAGTGTGCTGAATACTAAGAGAAGTTTGATGTTTGATGATTGTTTTGAGATACGGAGGTAGTGATATTAAAGTTGTACTAGTTGAGTAGTTGTGGAATTGAGAAATACTTGTGTTGAAGTTTGCAAGTCCCATAGCATGCACGTATGGTAAACGTTATGTAACAAATTTGAAACATGCGGTGTTCTTTGATTGTCTTCCTTATGAGTGGCGGTCGGGGATGAGCGATGGTCTTTTCCTACCAATCTATCCCCCTAGGAGCATGCGCGTAGTGCTTGGTTTTTGATGACTTGTAGATTTTTGCAATAAGTATGTGAGTTCTTTATGACTAATGTTGAGTCCATGGATTATACGTACTCTTACCCTTCCATCATTGCTAGCCTCTTCGGTACCGTGCATTGCCCTTTCTCACATTGAGAGTTGGTGCAAACTTCGCCGGTGCATCCAAACCCCGTGATATGATATGCTCTGTCACACATAAACCTCCTTATATCTTCCTCAAAACAGCCACCATACCTACCTATTATGGCATTTCCATAGCCATTCCGAGATATATTGCCATGCAACTTTCCATCGTTCCGTTTATCATGACACGTTCATCATTTTCATATTGCTTTGCATGATCATGTAGTTGACATCGTATTTGTGGCAAAGCCACCGTTCATAATTTTTCATACATGTCAATCTTGATTCATTGCCTATCCCGGTATACCGCCGGAGGCATTCATATAGAGTCATACCTTGTTCTAGTATCGAGTTGTAATCATTGAGTTGTAAATAAATAGAAGTGTGATGATCATCATTCATAGAGCATTGTCCCAATAAAAAAAGAGAAAGGCCAAATAAAAAGAAGGGGAGGCCCAAAAAATATATTAAAAAAGCGACAATGCTACTATCCTTTTTTCCACACTTGTGCTTCAAAGTAGCACCATGATTTTCATGATAGAGAGTCTCTTGTCTTGTCACTTTCATATACTAGTGGGAATTTTTCATTATAGAACTTGGTTTGTATATTCCAACAATGGGCTTCCACAAATGCCCTAGGTCTTCGTGAGCAAGCAAGTTGGATGCACACCCACTTAGTTTATTTTGCTGAGCTCTTATGCATTTATAGCTCTAGTGCATCCGTTGCATGGCAATCCCTACTCCTTGCATTAACATCAATCGATGGGCATCTCCATAGCCCGTTGATTAGCCGCGTTGATGTGAGACTTTCTCCTTTTTTGTCTTCTCCACATAACCCCCATCATTATATTCTATTCCACCCATAGTGCTATATCCATGGCTCACGCTCATGTACTGCATGAAGGTTGAAAAAGTTTGAGATTACTAAAGTATGAAACAATTGCTTGGCTTGTCATCGGGGTTGTGCATGATGAGAGAATTCTTGTGTGACGAAAATGTAGCATGACTAAACTATATGATTTTGTAGGGATGAACTTTCTTTGGCCATGTTATTTTGAGAAGACATAATTGCTTAGTTAGTATGCTTGAAGTATTATTGCTTTTATGTTAACATTAAACTTTATCTTGAATCTTTCGGATCTGAATATTCATACCACAATTAAGAGGGTTACATTAAAAAATTATGCCAAGTAGCATTCCGCATCAAAAATTCTGTTTTTATCATTTACGTACTCGAGGACGAGCAGGAATTAAGCTTGGAGATGCTTGATACGTCTCCAACGTATCTATAATTTTTGATTGATTCATGCTATATTACATTCTGTTTTGGATGATTAATGGGCTTTGTTATACACTTTTATATTATTTTTGGGACTAACCTATTAACCGGAGGCCCAGCCCAAATTGCTGTTTTTTGCCTATTTCAGAGTTTCGCAGAAAAAGAATATCAAACGGAGTCCAAACAGAATGAAACCTTCGGGAACGTGATTTTCGGAACAAACGTGATCCAGAGGACTTGGAGTCTACGTCAAGAAATCAACCAGGAGAGCATGAGGCAGGGGGCGCGCCTACCCCCCTGGGCGCGCCCTCCACCCTCGTGGGGCCCACGTTGCTCCACCGACGTACTTCTTCCTCCTATATATACCTACGTACCCCCAAACCAACAGAAGCATCCACGAAAACCTAATTCCACGGCCGCAACCTTCTGTACCCGTGAGATCCCATCTTGGGGCCTTTTCCGGCGTCCTGCCGGAGGGGGATTGATCACGGAGGGCTTCTACATCAACACCATAGCCTCTCCGATGATGTGTGAGTAGTTTGCCTCAGACCTTCGGGTCCATAGTTATTAGCTAGATGGCTTCTTCTCTCTCTTTGGATCTCAATACAAAGTTCTCCACGATTCTTGTGGAGATCTATTCGATGTAATCTTCTTTTGCGGTGTGTTTGTTGAGACCAATGAATTGTGGGTTTATGATCAAGTTTATCTATGAACAATATTTGAATCTTATCTGAATTCTTTTATGTATGATTGGTTATCTTTGCAAGTCTCTTCGAATTATCAGTTTGGTTTGGCCTACTAGATTGATCTTTCTTGCAATGGGACAAGTGCTTAGCTTTGGGTTCAATCTTGCGGTGTCCTTTCCCAGTGACAGCAGGGGCAGCAAGGCACGTATTGTATTGTTGCCATCGAGGATAACAAGATGGGGTTTATATCATATTGCATGAGTTTATCCCTCTACATCATGTCATCTTACTTAAAGCATTACTCTGTTCTTTTGAACTTAATACTCTAGATGCATGCTGGATAGCGGTCGATGTGTGGAGTAATAGTAGTAGATGCAGGCAGAAGTCGGTCTACTTGTCACGGACGTCATGCCTATATACATGATCATACCTAGATATTCTCATAACTATGCTCAATTCTATCAATTGCTCAACAGTAATTTGTTCACCCACCGTAATACTTATGCTCTTGAGAGAATCCACTAGTGAAACCTATGGCCCCCGGGTCTATTTTCCATCATATTAATCTTCCAAAACTTAGCTATTTTTATTGCCTTTTATTTAATTTGCATCTTTATTATAAAAATACCAAAAATATTACCTTATTATATCTATCAGATCTCACTTTCGTAAGTGACCGTGAAGGGATTGACAACCCCTTTATTGCGTTGGTTGCGAGGTTTTTATTTGTTTGTGTAGGTGCGAGGGACTTGAGCGTGGCCTCCTACTAGATTGATACCTTGGTTCTCAAAAACTGAGGGAAATACTTACGCTACTTTCTGCATCACCCTTTCCTCTTCAAGGGAAAACCAACGCAGTGCTCAACAGGTAGCAGTATGGTGGCTGTCTTGAGGAAGGTAAATGGTGGGTTTATGGTACTGGCGAAAGTTGCGCGGTACTAGAGAGGCTAGCAATGGTGGAAGGGTGAGAGTGCGTATAATCCATGGACTCAACATTAGTCATAAAGACCTCACATACTTATTGCAAAAATCTACAAGTCATCAAAACCAAGCACTACGCGCATGCTCCTAGGGGGATAGATTGGTAGGAAAAGACCATCGCTCGTCCCCGACTGCCACTCATAAGGAAGACAATCAAAGAAACACCTCATGCTTCAAATTTGTTACACAACGGTTACCATACGTGCATGCTACGGAACTTGCAAACCTCAACACAAGTATTTCTCAAATTCACAATTACTCAACTAGCATGACTCTAATATCACCATCTTCATATCTCAAAACAATCATCAAGCATCAAACTTCTCATAGTATTCTATGCACTTTATATGAAAGTTTTTATTATACCCATCTTGGATGCCCATCATACTAGGACTAGTTTTATAACCAAAGCAAATTACCATTCTGTTCTAAAAGACTCTCAAAATAATATAAGTGAAGCATGAGAGTTCATCTATTTCTTCAAAATAAAACTTCCGTCATGCTCTAAAAGATATAAGTGAAGCACTAGAGCAAACGACAAACTACTCCAAAAGATATAAGTGAAGATCAATGAGTAGTTGAATAATTATGTAACTATGTGAAGACTCTCTAACATTAAAGAATTTCAGATCTTGGGATTTTATTCAAACAACAAGCAAAACAAAATAAAATGACGCTCCAAGCAAAACACATATCATGTGGTGAATAAAAATATAGCCTCAAGTAAAGTTACCGATAGACGAAGACGAAAGAGGGGTTGCCTTCTGGGGCATACCCAAGCTTAGGCTTTTGGTTGTCCTTGAATTTTACCTTGGGGTGCCTTGGGAATCCCCAAGCTTAGGCTCTTGCCACTCCTTATTCCAAAATCCATCAAATCTTTACCCAAAAACTTGAAAACTTCACAACACAAAACTTCAACAGAAAATCTCATGAGCTCCGTTAGTATAAGAAAATAAACCACCACTTTAAGGTATTGTAATGAACTCATTCTTTATTTATATTTTTGTTAAACCTACTGTATTCCAACTTCTCTATGGTTCATACCCTTCGATACTACTCATAGATTCATCAAAATAAGCAAACAACACATAGAAAACAGAATCTGTCAAAAACAGAACAGTCTGTAGTAATCTGTAACTCCCGAATACTTCTGTAACTCCAATAAATTCTGAAATAAATTGGTGGACCTGAGGAATTTTTCTATTAATCTTCTGCAAAAAGAATCAACTTAAAAGCACTCTTCTGTAAAAAATGACAGCTAATCTCGTGAGCGCAAAGTTTCTGTTTTTTACAGCAAGATCGCATTAACTTTCACCCAAGTCTTCCCAAAGGTTCTACTTGGCACTTTATTGAAACAAAATCTATAAAACATGATTACTACAGTAGCTTAATCATGTGAACACACAAAAACAGTATGGGTAAATATTGGGTTGTCTCCCAACAAGCGCTTTTCTTTAATGCCTTTCTAGCTAGGCATGATGATTTCAATGATGTTCACATAAAAGATAAGAATTGAAACATAGCGGGAGCATCATGAAGAATATGACTAGCACATTTAAGTCTAATCCACTTCCTATGCATAGGGATTTTGTGAGCAAACAACTTATGGTAACAATAATCAACTAGCATAGGAAGGCAAAACAAGCATAACTTCAAGATTTTCAACACATAGAGAGGAAACTTGATATTATTGCAATTCCTACAAACATATATTCCTCCCTCATAATAATTTTCAGTAGCATCATGAATGAATTCAACAATAAAACTATCACATAAAGCACTATTCTCATGATCCCCAAGCATATAAATTTTATTACTCTCCACATAAGCAAAAAATTTCTCATTCGGAATAGTGGGAGTATCATAAGAAACTCGAATACTATAAATTGTTTCCAAATTAAAAGAGTAATGTTCAGAAAAAGGGTAATCATAATCATTACAAGTTTTATAAATATAATCATCACTACTTTTTATAGCATAAGTATCATCATAATAATCATCATAAGTAGCAACTTTGTTCTCATCGTAATCAATTGAAACCTCTTCCAAGATAGTGGAATCATTACTAAATAAAGTCATGACCTCTCCAAATCCACTTTTATAATTATCACAATGATATTCAACATCCTCCAAAATAGTGGGAACATTACTTCCTAAAGTTGACACTCTTCCAAACCCACTTTCATCAATATAATCATCATAAATAGGGGGCATGCTATCATCATAATAAATTTGCTCATCAAAACTTGGGAGACTAAAAATATCATCTTCATTAAACATAGCATCCCCAAGCTTGGGACAAACATTAATTGCAGCAAATAAATTCTCAAACATGCCATTCTCATCAAACATAGCATCCCCAAGCTTGGGCCTTTTCTTATCATAAGCATAATCACTCTCATCATTCATAGTATGGATAGCACCAATAGTATAACAATTATCATCATCACAATGAGTAATAGGAGCAACATCATTTGGGAGGGATACCTTTTTACCTTTGCTTCTACGTCTTTTCTTTTTCTTCTTCGCATCATGTGTGGGTTTAATCCTCTTTTTGGAGCTCCTTATTAATGAGATTTGTTGAATAGAAAGCTCCTCCTTGTTACCTGATTCATCGTAAGAAAGAATAGGAGGATATTGGGAAATCTCTTCCCTTTCATTAGTATTCTCTTCATCTTCTATTTGTTTTCTTGTCTTTATGTAATTGGTAACATAAGGATTTTCAATGCAATTCACTGCACAATACATATAAATTTCCTCTAGATCAAAATCAAGAACTTTATCCAGGACAAATTCTGGAAGATCATTAGTTATACGTTTCATTTCTTCATAGCCCACAAGCAAACTAAGTTCATTATGATGCGCAAGGGAAATCAAGTCATCACAATTTTTGGACACGATACGATCATGAAACAATTTGCATTGGAGATTTAAACGATCACCTTCATTGCAAAGTCACAAGGATGGCAAAGAAATTTTAAATTTTCAGCACAAGCATCTAGCCTCTCTTGCAACCATTTAGTTTCTAAATACTTATGCCTCTTGCAAAATCTATCTTCCCTATTTGGTCTGTGTCGGTGTCAAAACCGGCGGATCTCGGGTAGGGGGTCCCGAACTATGCGTCTAAGGTCAATGGTAACAGGAGACGGGGGACACGATGTTTACCCAGGTTCGGGCCCTCTTGATGGAGGTAATACCCTACTTCCTGCTTGATTGATCTTGATGAATATGAGTATTACAAGAGTTGATCTACCACGAGATCATAATGGCTAAACCCTAGATGTCCAGCCTTTATGATTGTGATTGCCCCTACGGACTAAACCCTCTGGTTTATATAGACACCGGAGGGGCCTAGGGTTGTACAGAGTCGGTTTACAGAGGAAGGAATCTTCATATCCGAACGCCAAGCTTTCCATCCACGCAAAGGAGAGTCCCATCCGGACACGGGAGGAAGTCTTCTGTCTTATATCTTCATGGCCCATTAGTCCGGCCCACGTCTCATAGCCCGGACGCCCGAGGACCCCTTAATCCAGGACTCCCTCAGTAGCCCCTGAACCAGACTTCAATGACGATGTGTCCGGCGCGCAGATTGTCTTCAGCATTGCAAGGCGGGTTCCTCCTCCGAATATTTCAAAGTAGTCCTCGTACACAGAGAACATGTCCCGCTCTGCAAAACAAGCTCCGCAAAGAGTAGAATATTTAACAAGTCCCATCTACTGACATCTTTTGTAGTGAGACGCCACGTCTCCGCCCGGTCATTATTTCGAACAGTTTTTAGCCTCCCGCCCCGTGTTTCGAGATGCGGTTTCCATTGGCACGTCTTGTCAAAGCAGAGATCGTGTCCCCTTATCACGGGATCCTCATTAATATGGGCGTGGGTAATCCAACCATGTCGTTGGCGATCCCTTGGGAATAGGCGAGCTTTAAGGCCCGTGAGGAGGCGTTCGATATTCTTAGCCTTTATAAAGGGGTACAGACCCGTCTTTCTCCCCCCACGCCTACCTCTTCCTCAACCTTCCCAACCTCAGGCTCCAGCGCCCAGGATTTGATTTCTTCCATTGTTACCAGGCCCTCTAGTTATGTCCGGATCCATATCCCATGGCAGGTGGGCAGCCTCCTCGGTCACCGAGGAGGATATCGTGAAGCTTCGGAAGGCGAGGTACCCGACTGCGGAAATCCCCCACAGGTTCCCTACTAAAGGGCAGGTCATCCCCACACCAAAATCCGGCGAGAGGGTTGTATTCATCTCCCACTTCCTCCGCGGGCTAGGGTTCGCTCTTCACCCCTTCGTTCGCGGCCTCATGTTCTATTATGGGCTAGATTTTCACGATCTAGCTCCGGACTCTTTTCTCCACATCTCGGCGTTCGTCGTTGTGTGTGAAGCCTTTCTCCGCATCCCCCACACTTTGGCCTATGGCTCAAGACTTTTAATGTGAAGCCGAAGGTAGTTAATGGGGAACAAGCAGAGTGCGGCGGTGCTATGGTGAGCAAGCTTGCCAACACTATCTGGCCAAAGGCACCATCACGGAAACCTCCAACTTATGGCAACAGGAGTGGTTCTATATCACCGAATCCCGCGACACCAAATGGGCAGCCGCACCTGTATTCCGATCTAGCCCCCCATTGCGGCTCGCATCGTGGATAAATAAGGGGCTAGACTGGGGATCAGCTGATGAAGTACAGACGCTGCAAAGTCGTATCAGGAGTATCCTCGAAAGGGACATTGTGCTTATTAACGTGATCCAAGTGATGCTAGTCCGCCGGATCCTCCCATGCTAGCGACGGCCTCTCTGTATGTGGGAGTTCAATCCGGAAGGACCGTGGACCCTTCAGCAATTCTTCGGCACAACGCACGAAGGGATGTGGAAACTATTCTTTGATGTCTACTACACAACCTTCTTCTTGTAGACGTTGTCGGGCCTCCAAGTGCAGAGGTTTGTAGGACAGTAGCAAATTTCCCTCAAGTGGATGACCTAAGGTTTATCAATCCGTGGGAGGCGTAGGATGAAGACGGTCTCTCTCAAACAACCCTGCAACCAAATAACAAAGATTCTCTTGTGTCCCCAACACACCCAATACAATGGTAAATTTTATAGGCGCACTAGTTCGGCGAAGAGATGGTGATACAAGTGCAATATGGATGGTAGATATAGGTTTTTGTAATCTGAAAATATAAAAACAGCAAGGTAACAAGTAATAAAAGTGAGCATAAACGGTATTGCAATGCTAGGAAACAATGCCTAGGGTTCATACTTTCACTAGTGCAAGTACTCTCAACAATAATAACATAATTGGATCATATAACTATCCCTCAACATGCAACAAAGAGTCACTCCAAAGTCACTAACAGCGGAGAACAAACGAAGAGATTATTGTAGGGTACGAAACCACCTCAAATTTATCCTTTCTGATCGATCTGTTCAAGAGTCCGTAGTAAAATAACACGAAGCTATTCTTTCCGTTCGATCTATCATAGAGTCCGTACTAGAATAACACCTTAAGACACAAATCAACCAAAACCCTAATGTCACCTAGATATTCCAATGTCACCTCAAGTATCCATGGGTATGATTATACGATATGCATCACACAATCTCAGATTCAACTATTCAACCAACACAAAGAACTTCAAAGAGTGCCCAAAGTTTCTACCGGAGAGTCAAGACGAAAACGTGTGCCAACCCCTATGCTTAGATTCCCAAGATCACGGAACCCCCAAGTTGATCACCAAAACATACATCAAGTGAATCAATAGAATACCCCATTGTCACCACGGGTATCCCACGCAAGACATACATAAAGTGTTCTCAAATCCTTAAAGACTCAATCCGATAAGAAAACTTCAAAGGGAAAACTCAATCCATTACAAGAGAGTAGAGGGGGAGAAACATCATAAGATCCAACTATAATAGCAAAGCTCGCGATACATCAAGATCGTGCCAAATCAAGAACACGAGAGAGAGAGAGAGAGATCAAACACATAGCTACTGGTACATACCCTCAGCCCCGAGGGTGAACTACTCCCTCCTCGTCATGGAGAGCGTCGGGATGATGAAGATGGCCACCGGTGATGGATCCCCCCTCCGGCAGGGTGCCGGAACAGGGTCCCGATTGGTTTTTGGTGGCTACAGAGGCTTGCGGTGGCGGAACTCCCGATCTAGGTTTCTTTTCGGGGGTTTCTATATTTATAAGGATTTTTGGCGTTGGGAACAAGTCAGGGGGGTCTCCGAGGCGGCCACGAGGTAGGGGGCGCGCCCAAGGGGGCAAGGTGCGCCCCCACCCTCGTGGGTGCCTCGGGACTCTTATGGCCCATCTCCGATACTCCGTGGGCTTCTTCTGGTCCAAAAATAATCTCCGTCAATTTTCAGGTCAATTGGACTCTGTTTGGTTTTCCTTTTCTGCGATACTCAAAAACAAGGAAAAAACAGAAACTGACGCTGGGCTCTAGGTTAATAGGTTAGTCCCAAAAATCATATAAAATAGCATATAAATGCATATAAAACATCCAAGATTGATAATATAATAGCATGGAACAATCAAATTTTATAGATACGTTGGAGACGTATCAAGCATCCTCAAGCTTAATTCCTGCTCGTCCTCGAGTAGGTAAATGATAAAAACAGAATTTTTGATGTGGAATGCTACCTAACATAATTTTCAATGTAATTTTATTTATTGTGGCATGAATGTTCAGATCCGAAAGATTCAAGACAAAAGTTTAATATTGATATAAAAATAATAATACTTCAAGCATACTAACTAAGCAATTATGTCTTCTCAAAATAACATGGCCAAAGAAAGCTCATCCCTACAAAATCATATAGTTTGGCCATGCTTCATTTTCGTCACACAAAATGCTCTCATCATGCACAACCCCGATGACAAGCCAAGCAATTGTTTCATACTTTAGTATTCTCAAACTTTTTCAACTTTCACGCAATACATGAGCGCGAGCCATGGACATAGCACTATGGGTGGAATAGAATATGATGATGGAGGTTGTGTGGAGAAGACAAAAAAAGGAGAAAGTCTCACATCGACGCGGCTAATCAACGGGCTATGGAGATGCCCTTCAATTGATGTCAATGTGAGGAGTAGGGATTGCCATGCAACGGATGCACTAGAGCTATAAATGTATGAAAGCTCAACAAAAGAAACTAAGTGGGTGTGCATCTAACTTGCTTGCTCATGAAGACCTAGGGCATTTGAGGAAGCCCATTGTTGGAATATACAAGCCAAGTTCTATAATGAAAAATTCCCACTAGTGTATGAAAGTGACAAAATAAGAGACTCTCTATCATGAAGCTCATGGTGCTACTATCATGGTGCTACTTTGAAGCACAAGTGTGGAAAAAGGATAGTAGCATTGTCCCTTCTCTCTTTTTCTCTCATTTTTTTGGGCCTTCTCTTTTTTTGGCCTTTCTCTTTTTTTCCTCACACGGGACAATCCTCTAATAATGATGATCATCACACTTCTATTTATTTACAACTCAAGGATTACAACTCGATACTAGAACAAAATATGACTCTATATGAGCGCCTCCGGCGGTGTACCGGGATGGGCAATGAATCAAGAGTGACATGTATGATTATGCATGGTGGCCTTGCCACAAATACGATGTCAACTACATGATCATGCAAGGCAATATGACAATGATGAAGCGTGTCATAATAAACGGAACGGTGGAAAGTTGCATGGCAATATATCTCGGAATGGCTATGGAAATGCCATAATAGGTAGGTATGGTGGCTGTTTTGAGGAAGATATAAGGAGGCTTATTTGTGATAGAGCGTATCATATCACGGGGTTTGGATGCACCGGCGAAGTTTGCACCAACTCTCGAGGTGAGAAAGGGCAATGCACGGTAGCGAAGAGGCTAGCAATGATGGAAGGGTGAGAGTGCGTATAATCCATGGACTCAACATTAGTCATAAAGAACTCACATACTTATTGCAAAAATATACAAGTCATCAAAACCAAGCACTACGCGCATGCTCCTAGGGGGATAGATTGGTAGGAAAAGACCATCGCTCGTCCCCGACCGCCACTCATAAGGAAGGCAATCAAAGAACACCTCATGCTTCAAATTTGTCACACAACGGTTACCATACGTGCATGCTACGGGACTTGCAAACCTTAACACAAGTATTTCTCAATTTCACAATTACTCAACTATCACGACTCTAATATCACCATCTTTATATCTCAAAATAATTATCAAGTATCAAACTTCTCATAGTATTCAATGCACTCTATATGAAAGTTTTTATTATACCCATCTTGGATGCCTATCATATTAGGACTAATTTTATAACCAAAGAAAATTACCATGCTGTTTAGAGACTCTCTAAATAATATCAGTGAAGCATGAGAGATCATCTATTTCTTCAAAATAAAACCACCGCCGTGCTCTAAAATGATATAAGTGAAGCACTAGAGCAAATGACAAACTACTCTGAAAGATATAAGTGAAGATCAATGAGTAGTCGAATAATTATGCAACTATGTGAAGACTCTCTAACATTTAAGAATTTCAGATCTTGGCATATTATTCAAACATCAAGCAAAACAAAATAAAACAAAATGACGCTCGAAGCAAAACACATATCATGTGGTGAATAAAAATATAGCTCCAAGTAAGGTTACCGATGAACGAAGACGAAAGAGGGGATGCCGTCCGGGGCATCCCCAAGCTTAGGCTCTTGGTTGTCCTTGAATATTACCTTGGGATGCCTTGGGCATCCCCAAGCTTAGGCTCTTGTCACTCCTTATTCCATAGTCCATCGAATCTTTACCCAAAAATTGAAAACTTCACAACACAAAACTGAACAGAAAACTCGTAAGCTCCGTTAGTATAAGAAAATAAATCACCACTTTTGGTACTGTTGTGAACTCATTCTAAATTCGTATTGGTAATATCTACTGTATTCCAACTTCTCTATGGTTCATACCCTCTGATACTACTCATAGATTCATCAAAATAAGCAAACAACACATAGAAAACAGAATATGTCAAAAACAGAACAGTCTGTAGTAATCTGGTAACTTTCCATACTTCTGTAACTCCAAAAATTCTGAAATAAATTGTTGGACGTGAGCGATTTGTCTATTAATCTTCTCCAAAAAGAATCAACTTAAAATCACTCTCCAGTAAAAATTGACAGCTAATCTTCTCCAAGTCTTCCCAAAGGTCTTACTTGGCACTTTATTGAAACAAAAGATATAAAACATGATTAGTACAGTAGCATAATCATGTGAACACTCAAAAACAGTAAATATAAATATTGGGTTGTCTCCCAACCAGCGCTTTTCTTTATTGCCTTTTTAGCTAGGCATGATGATTTCAATGATGCTCACATAAAAGATAAGAATTGAAACATAAAGAGAGCATCATGAAGCATATTACAAGCACATTTAAGCCCAACCCACTTCCTATGCATAGGGATTTTGTGAGCAAACAACTTATGGGAACAAGAATCAACTTGCATAGGTAGGTAAAACAAGCATAACTTCAAGATTTTCAACACATAGAGAGGAAACTTGATATTATTGCAACTCCTACAAGCATATATTCCTCCGTCATAATAATTTTCAGTAGCATCATGAATGAATTCAATGTAAATCATTCCTTTCATGACCAACAAGCATATAAATTTTATTACTCTCCACATAAGCAAAATTCTTCTCATCAATAGTAGTGGGAGCAAACTTAACAAAATAACGATCATGTGAAGCATAATCCAATTGAAAATAAAAATCATGATGACAAGTTTCATGGTTATCTTTATTCTTTATAGCATACATGTCATCACAATAATTATCATAAATAGGAGGCATGCTTTCATCATAATAAATTTTCTCATCAAAACTTGGGGGACTAAACATATCATCTTCATCAAACATAGCATCCCCAAGCTTGTGGCTTTGCATATCATTAGCATCATGGGTATTCAAAGAATTCATACTAACAACATTGCAATCATGCTCATCATTCACATATTTTATGCCAAGCATTCTATGTAATTCTTCTTCTAGTACTTAAGCACAATTTTCCTTCCCATCATTTTCACGAAAGACATTAAAAAGATGAAGCATATGAGGCAACCTTAATTCCATTTTTTGTAGTTTTCTTTTATAGACTAAACTGGTGATAAAACAAGAACTAAAAGATTCGATTGCAAGATCTAGAGATATACCTTCAAGCACTCACCTCCCCGGCAACGGCGCCAGAAATTGCTTGATGTCTACTACACAACCTTCTTCTTGTAGACGTTGTTGGGCCTCCAGGTGCAGAGGTTTGTAGGACAGTAGCAAATTTCCCTCAAGTGGATGACCTAAGGTTTATCAATCCGTGGGAGGAGTAGGATGAAGACGGTCTCTCTCAAACAACCCTGCAACCAAATAACAAAGAGTCTCTTGTGTCCCCAACACACCCAATACAATGGTAAATTGTATAGGCGCACTAGTTCGGCGAAGAGATGGTGATACAAGTGCAATATGGATGGTAGCTATAGGTTTTTGTAATCTGAAAATATAAAAACAGCAAGGTAACAAGTAATAAAAGTGAGCATAAACGGTATTGCAATGCTAGGAAACAAGGCCTAGCGTTCATACTTTCACTAGTGCAAGTTCTCTCAACAATAATAACATAATTTAATCATATAACTATCCCTCAACATGCAACAAAGAGTCACTCCAAAGTCACTAATAGCAGAGAACAAACGAAGAGATTATTGTAGGGTACGAAACCACCCCAAATTTATTATTTCTGATCGATCTATTTAAGAGCCCATAGTAAAATAACACGAAGCTATTCTTTCCGTTCGATCTATCATAGAGTTCGTACAAGAAAATAATCCTTAAGACACAAATCAACCAAAACCCTAATGTCACCTAGATACTCCAATGTCACCTCAACTATCTGTGGGTATGATTATACGATATGCATCACACAATCTCAGATTCATCTATTCAACCAACACAAAGAACTTCAAAGAGTGCCCCAAAGTTTCTATCGGAGAGTCAAGACGAAAACGTGTGCCAACCCCTATGCATAGATTCCCAAGGTCACGGAACCCGCAAGTTGATCACCAGAACATACATCAAGTGAATCAATAGAATACCCCATTGTCACCACGGGTATCCCACGCAAGACATACATTAAGTGTTCTCAAATCCTTAAAGACTCAATCCAATAAGATAACTTCAAGGGGAAAACTCAATCCATTACAAGAGAGTAGAGGGGGAGAAACATCATAAGATCCAACTATAATAGCAAAGCTCACGATACATCAAGATCGTGCCAAATCAAGAACACGAGAGAGAGAGAGAGATCAAACACATAGCTACTGGTACATACCCTCAGCCCCGAGGGTGAACTACTCCCTCCTCGTCATGGAGAGCGCCGGGATGATGAAGATGGCCACCGGTGATGGACCCCCCCTCCGGCAGGGTGCCGAAACAGGGTCCCGATTGGTTTTTGGTGGCTACAGAGCCTTGCGGCGGCGGAACTCCCGATCTAGGTTTCTTTTTGGGGGGTTTCTATATTTATAAGGATTTTTGGCGTCGGGAACAAGTCAGGGGGGGTCTCCAAGGCAGCCACGAGGTAGGGGGCGCACCCAGGGGGTAGGGCGCGCCCCCACCCTCGTGGGTGCCTCGGGACTCTTCTGGCCCATCTCCGATACTCCGTGGGCTTCTTATGGTCCAAAAATAATCATCGTCAATTTTCAGGTCAATTGGACTCCGTTTGGTTTTCCTTTTCCGCGATACTCAAAAACAAGGAAAAAAATAGAAACTGGCACTGGGCTCTAGGTTAATAGGTTAGTCCCAAAAATCATATAAAATAGCATATAAAACATCCAAGATTGATAATATAATAGCATGGAACAATCAAAAATTATAGATACGTTGGAGACGTATCATTCTTCAAGACTCGAAAGCTGTGGTCGGACACATCAGAGGACGTCGGTCTCGACTGCAACCATCCGGATACCTCGGTAAGCACCCAATCTCTGACCACAACTCGGTTGATTATCCCATAGCGGTGTACTGAGAGCTCTATCTTTGATCAGGGCTGGATAAAGAAGGCAGAACAAATTAGGTGTTCAGCTCCACTTCCCGAAGACTCGGCCGATCCTGTGTTGACGAGGATGCTGGTCTCGGTGCCGTATCAAGTGCCAACGCAAGAGGACAAGAAGTAGAGCGAAGAGGCCGAAAGCGGTCTCCACTCTATAGGTATGCCAGACACTATGTCTGAGGAGACTAAATCTTCCTCTTCGAAAGACGAAGGGGAAGGAGAAGGTGATATCCCTTCCCCTCATGGGAGGAAAAGGACTACATCCGAAGACTTGGAGGTGGAAGCACCCATGAGAGGGAAGGTATCCCTACCATATGGTTCGGGTTCCGAAGCCGATGTCGTCGCAAGGCACCTCTCTAGGGACAAGCCCGTTGTCGAATCGTAAGTGAACAAGGATGCTCTAGACATATCCCGTTCTTTTTAGGTTGTAGGGGTAACATTTAAACTATACTCTTGCAGTTCAGCCCACAGTCCACCCCGACAGTCCTCCTCATCAGGGGACTTATCTTCGATGATGATGGAAAGCGAGACGCCTTCTCATGCTTCCTCGCCTCTTAGGGCGGACGACTTCGAGGTGTCATCTCGGAGAATTTCCCCTGACCATCAAGCGGCATGGGGGACAATGAAGACAACGCCCGAGGGTGGTACTTCGATCATCAAGGGTCCAGGGGGTGCAGCCCCTACGGGGGCCAGCAATGAAGGCCCCGAACTATCCGGCTTACAGCCGAAGACGACTCTAGGGTCAAGCCGATGTACCCATTTGAAGGGAATGCATACTCCCGCAGCTGCCTCCAGGAATCCGGAGGTGCCGGATACTCTGATGGGCACATTACAAAGTGTGTCCATCTTAGAGGAACATCGTACCTTAATGGGTACGGTAGTTGAAAGGGTTCTGTCCACGAGAAGCAGATTGATTGAAGCTTTCATGGGCCTGTTGAGAGGCTTCGAGGTATGCAATGTAATAGCTTAACTATTTTTACATGCACAATGCGCCTGTGTACAGATAGTAGCCCCTAAGGCTCTGGTCGGCTTCCACAGGGAGGCAATCAGAGGATCAAAAAGATATGCTCAGGAAGTAACCTAATTAATTTGAACACAGGCTGTTACGTCCATGGCGACCGCCCAAGCTACGGAAGTTGCAGATCTAAAGCAGAAACTTGAGTTAGCTTATGAGTACATCACTCTTATTAACAGGTGGCTCGACGAGGCACAAGGTATGTGTTGGGGCAGCTTGTTTATGCATGTATACTAGTATGAGCACGAGGCTGACAATCATATCCTGTAACATGCATAACTGTAGATGGTGCTGCCGCGGTTGAGACCCTTCGGGCTGAACTTGCCCAGGCCAAGGAGCAGGCCAGAGTGAGCGACGCGGCTGCCAACACTACAAAAAAAGACACATCCGTGACATTTTGGGCCGAACGAAAAAAAATTCTGTCATACTTATGACACTTCTATGACAATAATTCTGACAAAACACGGTATCATCATAGATGTGGTGGGGTCCTACTTCTATGACAAAAAATTATGACAAAAAATGGGCTTTTCGTCCTGGGCGGGCCGGAGACGCAGCTGCATGACATTCTTTGGGCCGTCCATGACGGAAAAAACCATGGTAGAAGCGAGGGAGAGGAAAATATCGGGGTGTTCCTGGTTACGGTGGGTGGTCGGGGCCGAGCGATGCGCGTTTCTCTCGTACATGCACGCGCGTGGGTGCGAGGCGTTGGGTGCTACCTCTTGAGCACTGCGTTGGTTTTCCCTTGAAGAGGAAAGGGTGATGCAGCAAAGTAGCGTAAGTATTTCCCTCAGTTTTTCGAGAACCAAGGTATCAATCCAGTAGGAGGCTACACACGAGTCCCTCGCACCTACACAAACAAATAAATCCTCGCAACCAACGCGATAAGGGGTTGTCAATCCCTACACGGTCACTTACGAGAGTGAGATCTGATATATATGATAAGATAATATTTTTGGTATTTTTGTGATAAAGATGCAAAGTAAAATAAAAGCAAAATAAAAGGCAACGGAAATAGCTAAGTGTTGGAAGATTAATATGATGGAAAATAGACCTGGGGGCCATAGGTTTCACTAGTGGCTTCTCTCGAGAGCATAAGTATTTACGGTGGGTGAACAAACTACTGTTGAGCAATTGACAGAATTGAGCATAGTTATGAGAATATCTAGGGATGACCATGTATATAGGCATCACGTCCGAAACAAGTAGACCGACTCCTGCCTGCATCTACTACTATTACTCCACACATCGACCGCTATCCAGCATGCATCTAGAGTATTAAGTTCATAAGAACAGAGTAACGCTTTAAGCAAGATGACATGATGTAGAGGGATAAACTCATGCAATATGATATAAACCCCATCTTGTTATCCTCGATGGCAACAATACAATACGTCCCTTGCTGCCCCTACTGTCACTGGGAAAGGACACCGCAAGATTGAACCCAAAGCTAAGCACTTCTCCCATTGCAAGAAAGATCAATCTAGTAGGCCAAACCAAACTGATAATTCGAAGAGACTTGCAAAGATAACCAATCATACATAAGAGAGTTCAGAAGATTCAAATATTGTTCATAGATAAACTTGATCATAAACCCACAATTCATCGGTCTCAACAAACACACCGCAAAAGAAGATTACATCGAATAGATCTCCACAAGAGAGGGGGAGAACATTGTATTGAGATCCAAAAAGAGAGAGGAAGCCATCTAGCTAATAACTATGGACCCAAAGGTTTGAGGTAAACTACTCACACTTCATCGAAGAGGCTATGGTGTTGATGTAGAAGCCCTCCATGATCGATGCCCCATCTGGCGGAGCTCCGGAGCAGGCCCCAAGATGGGATCTCACGGGTACATAAGGTTGCGG
Organism: Triticum aestivum; assembly: GCF_018294505.1. NCBI lineage: Eukaryota > Viridiplantae > Streptophyta > Magnoliopsida > Poales > Poaceae > Triticum > Triticum aestivum. Next base: position 394,993,600 of record NC_057814.1, on the reverse strand, counting down.
CGGTGGAATTAGGTTTTTGGCTCCGTATCTGGTAGTTTGGGGGTATGTAGGTATATATAGGAGGAAGGAGTACGTCGGTGGAGCAACGTGGGGGTATGTAGCTTTCTTGACGTAGGGTCCAAGTCCTCTGGATCACGTTTGTTCCGAAAATCACGTTCCCGAAGGTGTCATTCCGTTTGGACTCTGTTTGATATTCTTTTTCCGCGAAACTCTAAAATAGGAAAAAAAACCAGCAATTCTAGGCTGGGCCTCCGGTTAATAGGTTAGTCCCAAAAATAATATAAAAGTGTATAATAAAGCCCAATAATGTCCAAAACAGAAGATAATATAGCATGGAGCAATCAAAAATTATAGATACGTTGGAGACGTATCAAGCATCCCCAAGCTTAATTCCTGCTCGTCCTCGAGTAGGTAAATGATAAAAACAGAATTTTGGATGCGGAATGCTACTTGGCATAATTTCAATGTAATTCTTCTTAATTGTGGTATGAATATTCAGATCTGAAAGATTCAAGATAAAAGTTCAATATTGACATAAAAATAATAGTACTTCAAGCATACTAACTAAGCAATTATGTCCTCTCAAAATAGCATGGCCAAAGAAAGTTCATCCCTACAAAATCATATAGTTTAGTCATGCTCCATTTTCGTCACACAAGAATGCTCTCATCATGCACAACCCCGATGACAAGCCAAGCAATTGTTTCATACTTTAGTAATCTCAAACTTTTTCAACCTTCAAGCAATACATGAGCGTGAGCCATGGATATAGCACTATGGGTGGAATAGAATATGATGATGGGGTTTATGTGGAGAAGACAAAAAAGGAGAAAGTCTCACATTGACGAGGCTAATCAATGAGCTATGGAGATGCCCATCGATTGATGTTAATGCAAGGAGTAGGGATTGCCATGCAACGGATGCACTAGAGCTATAAATGTATGAAAGCTCAACAAAAGAAACTAAGTGGGTGTGCATCCAACTTGCTTGCTCACGAAGACCTAGGGCATTTGAGGAGGCCCATTGTTGGAATATACAAGCCAAGTTCTATAATGAAAAATTCCCACTAGTATATGAAAGTGACAAAACAAGAGACTCTCTATCATGAAGATCATGGTGCTACTTTGAAGCACAAGTGTGGTAAAAGGATAGTAGCATTGTCCCTCTCTTTTCTTTTTTTGGGCCTTCTCTTTTTTATTGGCCTTTCTCTCTTTTTTTTTCATTTGGGACAATGCTCTAGTAAATGATGATCATCACACTTCTATTTATTTACAACTCAATGATTACAACTCGATACTAGAACAAAGTATGACTCTATATGAATGCCTCCGGCGGTGTACCGGGACATGCAATGAACCAAGAGTGACATGTATGAAAGAATTATGAACGGTGGCTTTGCCACAAATACTATGTCAACTACATGATCATGCAAAGCAATATGACAATGATGAACGTGTCATGATAAACGGAATGGTGGAAAGTTGCATGGCAATATATCTCAGAATGGCTATGGAAATGCCATAATAGGTAGGTATGGTGGCTGTTTTGAGGAAGATATAAGGATGTTTATGTGTGAAATAGCGTATCATATCACGGGGTTTGGATGCACCGGCGAAGTTTGCACCAACTCTCAATGTGAGAAAGGGCAATGCACGGTACCGAAGAGGCTAGCAATGATGGAAGGTGAGAGTGCGTATAATCCATGGACTCAACATTAGTCATAAAGAACTCACATACTTATTGCAAAAATCTACAAGTCATCAAAAACCAAGCACTACGCGCATGCTCCTAGGGGATAGATTGGTAGGAAAAGACCATCGCTCGTCCCGACCGCCACTCATAAGGAGGACAATCAAAGAACACCTCATGTTTCAAATTTGTTACATAACGTTTACCATACGTGCATGCTACGGGACTTGCAAACTTCAAAACAAGTATTTCTCAAATTCACAACTACTCAACTAGCACAACTTTAATATCACTACCTCCATGTCTCAAAACAATCATCAAGCATCAAACTTCTCTTAGTATTCAACACACTCATAAGAAAGTTTTTACTAATCTTGAATACCTAGCATATTAGGAATTATTTAAGCAAAATTACCATGCTATTTAAGGACTCTCAAAATAATCTAAGTGAAGCATGAGAGATCAATAGTTTCTATAAAACAAATCACCACCGTGCTCTAAAAGATATAAGTGAAGTACTAGAGCAAAACTATATAACTCAAAAGATATAAGTGAAGCACATAGAGTATTCTAATAATTTCTGAATCATGTGTGTCTCTCTCAAAAGGTGTGTACAGCAAGGATGATTGTGGTTAAACTAAAAAGCAAAGACTCAAATAATACAAGACGCTCCAAGCAAAACACATATCATGTGGTGAATAAAGATATAGCTCCAAGTAAAGTTACCGATGGAAGTAGACGAAAGAGGGGATGCCTTCCGGGGCATCCCCAAGCTTTGGCTTTTAGGTGTCCATAGATTATATTGGGGGTGCCATGGGCATCCACAAGCTTAGGCTCTTGCCACTCCTTGTTCCATAATCCATCAAATCTTTCACCCAAAACTTGAAAACTTCACAACACAAAACTCAGCAGAAATTCTCGTGAGCTCCGTTAGCGAAAGAAAACAAAAGACCACTTCAAGGTACTGTAATGAACTCATTCTTTATTTATATTGGTGTTAAACCTACTGTATTCCAACTTATCTATGGTTTATAAACTATTTTACTAGCCATAGATTCATCAAAATAAGCAAACAACACACGAAAAACAGAATCTGTCAAAAACAGAACAGTCTGTAGTAATCTGTAACTAACGCAAACTTCTGGAACTCCAAAAAATCAGAAAAAATAGGAAGACCTAGACAATTTGTTTATTGATCAGCAGCAATTGGAATCAATATTTTATCACGTTCTGGTGATTTTTAACAATTATTTTCGTGAACAGAAAGTTCCATTAACCAAAAGAGGTGGTGAGCCAAACAAATCTATCATAGCATTATAAGAATCAAAAGTATGGCTACCCAAGAAATTCCCTCCGGTAATGGTATCAAGGATATATCTGTACCAAGGAGTAGCGCCTACATACAAATTGCGGAGAAGAACGGAAGTAGATTGCTTCCGAGTAGATCTATTTTGAGCATTGCAAATTCTATACCAAGCGTCTTTTAGATTTTCTCCCTCCCTTTGCTTAAAATTTAGAACTTCATTCTCGGGAGACAACGGAGAAGATAGAGGACTAGCCATAATGACAAGCAAAAGGAAAAGAGAGGGCGAATAAACCGGCAAGGGTGAAGTGGGGGAGAGGAAAACGAGAGGCAAATGGCAAATAATGTAATAAGGGAGATAAGGGTTTGTGATGGGTACTTGGTATGTTGACTTTTGCGTAGACCTCCCCGGCAACGGCGCCAGAAATGGCTCGTTGTCGGGAGTCCAAATCTTGACTTGACCTTGCGAAAGCCTCCCCGGCAACGGCGCCAGAAATCCTTCTTGCTACCTCTTGAGCACTGCGTTGGTTTTCCCTTGAAGAGGAAAGGGTGATGCAGCAAAGTAGCGTAAGTATTTCCCTCAGTTTTTGAGAACCAAGGTATCAATCCAGTAGGAGGCTACACACGAGTCCCTCGCACCTACACAAACAAATAAATCCTCGCAACCAATGTGATAAGGGGTTGTCAATCCCTACACGGTCACTTACGAGAGTGAGATCTCATAGATATGATAAGATAATATTTTTGGTATTTTTGTGATAAAGATGCAAAGTAAAATAAAAGCAAAATAAAAGGCAACGGAAATAGCTAAGTGTTGGAAGATTAATATGATGGAAAATAGACCCGGGGGCCATAGGTTTCACTAGTGGCTTCTCTCGAGAGCATAAGTATTTACAGTGGGTGAACAAATTACTGTTGAGTAATTGATAGAATTGAGCATAGTTATGAGAATATTTAGGCATGATCATGTATATAGGCATCACGTCCGAAACAAGTAGACCGACTCCTGCCTGCATCTACTACTATTACTCCACACATCAACCGCTATCCAGCATGCATCTAGAGTATCAAGTTCATAAGAACAGAGTAATGCTTTAAGCAAGATGACATGATGTAGAGGGATAAACTCATGCAATATGATATAAACCCCATCTTGTTATCCTCGATGGCAGCAATACAATACGTGCCTTGCTGCCCTACTGTCACTGGGAAAGGACACCGCAAGATTGAACCCAAAGCTAAGCACTTCTCCCATTGCAAGAAAGATCAATCTAGTAGGCCAAACCAAACTGATAATTCGAGGAGACTTGCAAAGATATCCAATCATACATAAAAGAATTCAGAAGGTTCAAATATTTTTCATAGATAAACTTGATCATAAACCCACAATTCATCGGTCTCAACAAACACACCGCAAAAGAAGATTACATCGAATAGATCTCCACAAGAGAGGGGGAGAACATTTTATTGAGATCCAAAAAGAGAGAGGAAGCCATATAGCTAATAACTATGGACCCGAAGGTCTGAGGTAAACTACTCACACTTCATCGGAGAGGCTATGGTGTTGATGTAGAAGCCCTCCATGATCGATGCCCCCTCTGGCGGAGCTCCGGAGCAGGCCCCAAGATGGGATCTCACGGGTACAGAAGGTTGCGGCGGTGGAATTAGGTTTTTGGCTCCGTATCTGGTAGTTTGGGGGTACGTAGGTATATATAGGAGGAAGGAGTACGTCGGTGGAGCAACATGGGGCCCACGAGGGTGGAGGGCGCGCCCAGGGGGGTAGGCGTGCCCCCTACCTCGTGGCTTCCTGGTAGCTTTCTTGACGTAGGGTCCAAGTCCTCTGGATCACGTTCGTTCCGAAAATCACGTTCCCGAAGGTTTCATTCCGTTTGGACTCCGTTTGATATTCTTTTTCTGCGAAACTCTGAAGTAGGCAAAAAACAGCAATTCTGGGCTGGGCCTCCGGTTAATAGGTTAGTCCCAAAAATAATATAAAAGTGTATAATAAAGCCCAATAATGTCCAAAACAGAAGATAATATAGCATGGAGCAATCAAAAATTATAGATATGTTGGAGACGTATCATTGGGCTCTAACTGAACCCGAGCGAGGCGTTGGGCTCTAACTGAACCCGAGCGATTGCACTGCAAGCTACGCGTTACTGAACCCGAGCGATCGATCGATGGCTGTTAACTGAACCCGATCGAGCGATTCCATCGCTACTGCTGCTAACTGAAGTCGATCGATGCTGCCTTTGGATGAACAGTGAGTGTTGCTGGGGGGGGGGGTTGGATGAACAGTTCCCGGTGGGGGTGGATGAACAGGACCCCGTGGCATTGCCTCTGGATGAACATGACCCCAGTCGTTCGAGCCGGTAGGGGCTGGATGAACAGGACCCCGTGGAGGGCAGGATGAACAGGACCACCCCGTGGAGGGCAGGATGAACAGTAGACGATGGATGGCTGGATGAACAGTAGCCCGTGGAGGGGTGGTTGAACAGGAGCCCGTGGACAGGGCTGGTTGAGCAGTAGCCGGTGGAGTAGCGCGCGGTGGAGGCCAGATGAACAGGAGCTCGTGGATGAACAATCGCAGGTGGAGGCTGGAGGAGGTCGACGGTGGATGAACAATAGCCCGTGGAGGCTGGAGGGGGTCGACGGTGGAGATGAACAGTATCCCGTGGAGTCCCGTTTTGCGGTACGCCACACCCCTCTCGATGAACAGGACCCCCGTTTCGACCGTAGCGCTCCAACACAAGTCCATTTCCTCCGTTTTGCGGTACGCCACACCCCTCCCGATGAACAGGACCCCCGTTTCGACTGTAGGAGGTCCGTTTCCTCCATTTTGCGGTACGCCAGACCCCTCCCGATGAATAGGATCCCGTTTCGAACGTGGCCGGTCGGACACAAGGCCGTTTCCTCCGTTCTGCGGTACGCAAGGCCTCGTTTCCATCGGCTGTTCCGTCCAAGCCGGTTGGCTACGACGCATTCCGTTGCCTCCCCATGAACACGATGACGATGTTGTTTCTCCGTTCCGACCCAGCCATGTACACGAGCCCTGGCCGTAAGTACGCGCGAGTAGGCGTTCGAGACCCCGCCCGTATGTACGTACGTGGACGTATTTACTTTCTTGCACGCTGGCCGCTGTACGTACGTGTACATGCTACGTGCGCGCCTCTACTACGACACGTGCGCGCCTCTACATCGACCAGTATGTACGTACACGTTCGCGACCAGAATAACAACGCTATGTACGCTTCGACCAGGTGGGTCCCGACTGTCAGGCACTTCCTTGCGTGCGAAGATGTAGCTGGTGGGTCCCAACTGTCAGGGGGGGCGAATTGTTTTTTTTGTTTTTGCCCGGACACACTTCCTTGCGTGTGAAGATGTAGCTGGTGGGTCCCAGCAGTCAGGGAAAAACATTTTTTTCGCGAAATACGGTGGCCCGTCTGGTGGGTCCCCGCTGTCAGGTGGAGGAATAATTATTTTGCGCGTAATAAGGAAGCACTTCCTTGCTGCGGCCGTGGACCAGCTGTCAGCCTCTCCACATACAGTCCACGTCCGATGGAAGCCGTTCCTTGACCATGTTGACCACGCCGCGCCGAGAGCACCAGGGCGGTGGACGACGGCGAGGCCTAGGAAGGGGACGACGCGGACCCGGGGAAGACGCGGCAGTGAAAGCCCGCGCGGAGAGGAGTACGAGGGTTCGCTGGTTCGGCTGCGGTGTGAGGCTGCCGTTGCCGCAGAGCCTGGCCAGCGGTGGGAATAGTAGGGGCGGTGAGGCCTCCGCAGCAGCACAGCCAGCCACGGGAGGCAGGAGCATGCGGCACGACCGGCGCTGCTTTGGGCGGCTGGAGCAACAAGACCAGAGGTTGAAGAAGCACTACGGCCGTTGGATGGACATTGTACGGTCACTGGAGCTAGAATCGTTCATATTGACTAAGTTGACAAAGCACTCCGTCCCCGTCAACTTAGTAGGCCCACAAGTCAGCCTCCCACCAAGGTGGGTCCCAACCAGCACGGGGAGTATTCATTTTTTTGTGCGTAATAAGGAGGCACTTCCAGTGGGCCCGAGCCGACAGCGGGGGGAACGTTTTTTCGCGCAATACGGTGGGTCCCAGCAGTCAGGGGACAAACGTTTTTTCATGAAATACGATGGCCCATCCGGTGGGTCCCTGCTATCAGGTGGAGGAATCATTATTTTCCGCGTAATAAGGAGGCACTTCCTTGCTGCCGTCGTGGACTCAGCTGTTAGCCTCTCCACGACAGTACTCTTCCGATGGAAGTCGTTCCTTGACCACGTTGACCATGCCGCGCCGAGAGCACCAGGGCGGTGGACGACGGCGAGGCCTAGGAAGGGGACGACGCGGAGCCAGGGAAGACGCGGCAGTGGATGCGCACGCGGAGAGGAGTATGAGGGTTCACTGGTTCGGCTGCGGTGTGAGGCTGCCGTCGCCGCAGAATAACAGGGGGTGTGGGTGAGTAGAGGGATGCCCAGGCCAGCGGTGGGAGTAGTAGGGGTCGGTGAGGCCTGCACGGGAGGCGGGAGCAGGCGGTCCCGCCGGCGCTGGATTTGGCGGCTAGAGCAAGAAGATCAGAGATTGAAGAAACACGACGGCCGTTGGATTGACATCCAACGGTTACGTCTGCTAGAATCGTTTGTTGACGTATATAATAACTAAAAAAATTCTTGCATACGCGTCAACTTAATAGGCCCATAAGTCAGACCATTCCCTCTTTTTTAAATAATTTATATATAGCTCATTGCGACTTCTTATGCAATTTATTGCAGTCCGTTTTTTTGGTTGGCCAGGGCCAATTTCGCATATTTCTGTGGGTTCCAAACCATTTTTAATACCGAAATGTCGAGCCAGATTTAAAGTACTTTGAAGATATATTTAAATTAGGTTAATGCCCAGTGAAATAGGAATCTGAAAATGTGAAAAAATTCAGAAATTATAAAGTAATTGCCAATTTGTCATCTGTTTTTATATTTACAACCCATTTCATATTACTTTCAAGATTTGCAGGCGTCTTGAAAGAGTTGCAGCCCATCAGGGCGTAGAAAAATAAGTAGGCCTGGATTGGGTATTCTTCAGAAAAAATAAACTGGGCTCATTTTCACAAAGAAAAAATAGCTGGGCTGGTCACATGGTGAACATAAAATATAACCCTGGGCTAGACGGGCCACAGCCCAGTTCAAACCCTGCTCCGTCTCAACAATAACAAAAAAAATACTGCTCGAGCTGCTACGTCCCAGGTGTCAGCCGATCTTGTGCTGTTCTCTTGTCTATTGACTATATACGCTCACAATGTCGTGGGTCCCAGATGTCAGGAAAACACTAGGAGGAAGCATTTTATTTTTCCATACGCTGACATGGTGGGCCCTAATGTCATCCTCTCCACGTACTTCTGCCGATTCCTGTTGTTTGTTGACCATGTTGACAACGCGAGAGGGCGGCGCCGCGGCGAGCGCACCAAAGCGCGCGGAGGACGACGGCGAGGCCTCGGACGTCGGCGTTAACGATTTAGGAGACGGTGGGGCGGCGATGCGTGCGCTGAGGCGCAGCCAGCCGTGGGAGGCGGAAGCAGGCGGCCCCGCCGGCGCTGGTTTGGTTTTGGCGGCTGGAGGAAGACAGGACTGAAGAAACACGACAGACTGTAAAAGCAGCAGGAGTACTTAACAACCTTAACTGAAACCAGCAGGGGCACTTAACAACCATAGCTGAAAGCAGTATGAGTACTTATACAGGTTCAACCGTACAAAGCACGCCTCGAACAGTGCTACTTTGCCTACAGTTAACCAAGGGTGAGGCCGCCAAGCCCCAGGACAAGGCCCAGGCGCCACCCCGCGCATCCACAACCTTCTGAAAGCGGCTTCATCTCGCAATGTGGTCAATAAACAGGATATTCGCTTTAGATCCATGGAAAAGCAGGAACATAATCTTCTGTCCTATTCTCCAAGATGGACGGGCCTTCATTATTTGAGACCACCCATGAATAAGTATCTTTTCACCTCCAAGGGGAATGGAGTAGGTCGACATAAACATCATGTTGTGACCAAGCGCAAGTCTGACCCGACCATGGTCAGGCATCTGTATAGGAACAATAGAACTGGGCAGTTTCTGTTTCAAGAAGATCACAGCTGTAAAACTGTGTATAAGCAATAGTTTATGAACAACATATATAACAGAAAATAGCTCGTACCATAAGTTTCTCGACACAGTTGGACCTGTTCAACGAGTGCAGCAGTGGCACACATATCCCACGTGGCCTTCCACCATTGAAACGCCCCACAAGGACCTCAAGACGATCAATAAAGTGTAGGAACTTGTGGATGTCGTCCCAGTCAACTTCAGTGCCATCAGTAACAGCCGAGTTGTTACAGAATAACAAACGAGCAGCCTGCTTAACTCTGAAAAAACCTACACGTGCCACCAATTATAAGAAAATATTAGTTAGAAGTAGCATCTTCGTGAGAGATTCGTTGCTACTTCTAAAGTTAAATTGTGATCAGTTAGACAGAATAGGTGGATTAAGAAGTAATCGAGGTAACAAGCAAGAACCAGATACAAAACTAACATGGATGAACAATTGGAACGACGTCGGGGTGGAAGATCGCAGTGAAGATGAGACCAGGTTCTGCTATTTCCATCAACATTCGTGCGCCAACTTTCTGTCCGTAACACTTGAGAAAGTTTATCCAAGTTCGGCCATAAAAAAAGCAGCGATCTTCTTGGTTCATGAACCCAACTTGAAACTTATATCCATGGCTTGTCTTCACTATTACCATTAAACTGGTGTATTCAGTTATGGCAAGGCCGAGCATCTTGAGTACATGTGTTCTGGCAGAGCAAGGAATGCACTGCAGGAAAAAAAATGAGAACACAATGTATTCCCTATATCCAAATCTAGAAATACTTTCCTCCTTCACGTCAGTGTTGACCATGGTACTATTACCTTTTATCGAATTAGTCGACATCATGTTCAAAAAACCCCACCCTCCCGGATAGAAAAGAGGTTTCTAGGAACATACTGTGCGCGTTTTAAAATCCTGTGTTAGGATGAGAAGGAACAAGTGTGGCGTCTCGCCAAGGGCGCAGAAACCTGTAGGGTCCTCGCACTTTGGGCACTGCAAATGAAACACACTAGATTCATTAGGAAGAAAAATGCATCAACGGCGGCGGCTGCCATCCTAGGAGTACCCGCGACCAAGGGACTTGGATTTATCGGGGATGGATGAAGAATTCGTACCAGGTTCTCCATGAGAAAACCCTATGCAATCGCCGAGCGGGGGTTTTCTCTGAACAAGCAGACAAGGGAGAAGGGATTCAGGCTGAGTGAAATATTGCCGCTTCGTCCGTCCAGCTTACTGCTAAAGCTGGAAAGGTGGGGGTTTTTGTGATTTGACGGCTCATTGGGCATTAATGCGGCGCTACGACCGGGGTGTGTCTACCGTGCAGTTGTGCACTCTAATTTGGTGCATATGGCATGTGGACCCCGTTGCCGGATGCCCCACATATCAGCGCAAGGAAGTAGAAAGACAGGAGTAACTAGTTATTACACATAAATATATTTTTGACAGAGAGATATTCCCTCTGTAAAGAAATATAAAGATCTTTTATATCACAACTTTATACATAAGAAAAATCAAGGGGAATATATATAACATATATAATTATAAAAAACAGAGTTTTTTTAACACGGTATAGACGAGTTGGTGATGATGGTGTGCCTGTCATCCTGCAATATAGGCCGTCCGATTTATATCTGACGGATAGGAAGGAAACTATGGCAATTTTGCAAAAAGGTACCCACACACCTCTCCGCATTTGCAAATAAGGCCTTCCCTCGTTCATCCTTTTCTCTCACAAGATAAAATACTCATACAAATGCATCTTGATGTTACGTGCAACGCACGGGCATTATGGGGGTTCAGCTGAGAAATACTCAGACAGGCTCACGGTTCTGGACTTTGGGCCATAGGCCGGTGGGCCTGCATGTTTGGGGGCCCATGTGTTCTACCTCAGCGCTTTTCATATTGCAAGCGGTCGGTACGGCGCTGGTTTTAGATGTTGCCGCAAGGCGAATACACAAAATTGAATAAAGTACAGCAGCTGTTGGAATGAAATCAAACGATAGTTCCTAACCAGCAATCAGAGTTGCAATTCTATCAATGATACTGTCGTACTACTTATACACACAGGACACTTGTTTCACCATGCCAGAGTATTACATCAAAATCTCTCGGCGGATAGATCAGTTCGGCAGTACTGAAGAATTTCAAAGTTGATTTGGACCAGCTCTCCTTGCCGAGAAAGTTCGATTTTGACATCATCCTCTACCACAAGATATGATTTAGATTTGAACCTTGACCATCCTTTAGCATCAATCATCATGCGACCATCCTTTGTACTTACGGTATATTGAGCAGGTTCATTCACACCAAGGCTGCGCATGGTAAGAGAAACTTGGCCGCTGTCGCCCGGATTGTTGAACGACTCCCTCGTTGCTCTAGGAATTCTCTGTTTGCAAACAAGAAGACATACCCAAACAGTTAGATCAACACAGTGAATCATGCGAAACAACATGGAAATAAAAAAGAACGAAACACTTGGGCGGCCAATGCTTACCAAGAAGGTGGACATGTCGGTTTTTGTAAGGACTTTGGTATATGAAGTGCGAACTGCAGCCCAGTCTGTTGCCGGTGCAACTGCTCGTTCGGTTGCCGCTGCACGGGCCGGAGCAGATGCAAGTGCAAGTGTTGGTGCAGGTGCCGAAGCCGCTGCTGCTGCCGGAGATGGTGCTCCTTGTAGAGCTGGTGCCGGTGTCGGAGCAGGTGCCGGTGTCGATGCCCGATCCTCCGGTAGATCAGCCTGATCCGCTGACGCGGTCGGTGCCCAATCCTCAGCTGGATCAGACTGAGCTGCTGCCGCTGTCAGTGCTAGAGCAACTGCCGGTGCTCGATCCGTTGCTGAAGGTGGTACCGATGTGCGAGACAGCGGCGATCGTGTCTGGTCTGCTATGATCAGCTTTCTAACTTGACTAGGCTTCGTGACCGTGATCCAGTTTTTTTCTTCATTTCTTTTAAACGCGAGAAGGACTAATTGTGGCGTTTTTGTTAAACCAAACTGCAGTTCATCATAGGGATTCAGCTTGTACTCAGACAACAGACTGATCCAATTTTTTCCAGTAATATAAGTGATGGACAGTGCCTTCGTTACTGACACGACATAAGAAGTGAAACCTGCAAAAATAGCCATCGTAGAGCAAACCAAACGGTTTATTCTGTGATGAATGTCACATGGCAAAACCTGCATCGTAAAATTGCAGGAAAAGAAAGAAAACATGACATTAAATCAATAAGATTTAGACAGTAAATCAATAAGATTTACTTGATGTGACACGAGTGAATCCTTACCAGGAAATCACTATGTTGAAGTACTAAACAGAAGATTGATCGTCCAACTACGGGTGGCATGCAGGGGCCCCGCCTACTCCCACAAGCAGGACAGTCCAAAGGTCGTGACAAATCGTATGGACCGAACATCCATGGGACTGGAAATCCTGGTGGGTGCGATAAACCCTGCAATGCATACAGATATTGGAGTGTAACCATAATTGATAAACCGTCCTCACAAAAAAGATGATCTGGATACTTCAAAATATACAGACTGAATTGAGTGGACAGACATTAACATAGACCGTTCTCAGGACTGACCACACACCAAAAGCGGCAGTACTAATAAACAATACAGGGTTCACAAACACAAATCAAGTACTGAACAATAGTACTTACTACAGACAAGCAAAGTTGCACTAATTAAACTCTGCAGACTATTTCTTGCCACCGACCTACGGGATGAACCCCGCATAACTGACTAGGCCATGGACTTCGTGAGAGATGTCTACATGCACCATCACCATCTTGTCAACCTTGGAGAACCTAACAGAGTGGTCTTTCCACTCATAAACATGATCATGAAGACAGGCCGCATCAGATTTGTTGGGAAGCTTTACAAGAACCACACCCTTCGTAATCGAAGGCACAACCAGGAAATTGTTGTGGTCAAGTACAGCCTCGAGAACACGCCTGACAACAATGCTACAGGAAAACACTAGTTCAGGACACGTGGCGACAAGGACACAACAGCTGGATAGTTTAGCAGTAGAACTCATCCTCAGGTCTTCCAGTTCACACGGCATGACTTTGAGAACTTCATCTCCACCGCGGACCTGGTTCTAATTCAAACAGAAACCATATTTTATTACTACCTCCGTTCAGAAATATAAGATGATTTTCGATATTATACTCCATATATGACTACATATACGCACAGAAATGAGTGAACAAAGACACTAGAACATGTCTTCAAAGGCATGAGAGCAGAGGGATTACTTGCAATATCCATAACACAAGTTACTGAGGCAAATATACCCTCTTCAAAGGTAGCATTGATGTTCATAAAGTACTCCCTCCGTCCCAAAATTCTTGTCTTAGATTTGTCTAGATACGGATGTATCAAGTCACATTTTAGTATTAGATACATCCGTATCTAGACAAATCTAAGACAAGAAATTTGGGACAGAGGGAGTAGTTGAAAGTAATCTATAAGAAATCAGTGTCAACCTCTCGCATGTTTTGGTCAAAAGAGGAATTTAGAACCGTCATTTGGCACACAAAAATCACATGCAAGATCACCCAGAAAGTTGTACTACTAGTACTAGTACTGCGTGTTAGATGAAAAAACACGATCAAGATCGAGAAAAAGATCGTCAAGAAGAGATATTACCTGGACTTGCTTAATGAGGGATCCCGGAGAGGGGGGCTTGGACAGGGCGATGGCTTTGAGCTTGTCTGCGGTAGTCTCGGCGGGGTGCTTGCGCTTCTTCGTACCATGAGCCTCGACGGTTTTGGCCAGAGCCATAGACATCACTTTGGCCGGTGCTCCAGCGTCCATCAAGAAACTGTCAAATAGAAATAAAAGAAAAGAAACCATAATCACAAACCCAAAAGAAGAAAAGAGAGGGAGTATAGGATCAGTCTTGGGGTTGCAAGACTGGGCCTTGGCCAGAATCAACACAATTGATGCGCTCACCTTTCCTTCTTTGGGAGAGAAGAACAATGGCAGAAACAGGTCGGGGTTTTCTTGAAGAAACGAGGAACAAGATGAGGGAGAAGCGAGGGTTGGGTAGAGAGGAAGCTGAGAGAGAAGAGTGAAATGATGGTTGCTTCGTCCGTCCAACTTACTGCTGGAAAGGAGGGGGTTTTGTGATTTGACGGCTCATTGGGCATTACTGCGGCGCTTCGATCAGGGTAGTCTACCGTCACTCTACTACGGAGTAATTTAGTGCATGGCTGGTGGACCCCGATGCTGACTGTCCCACACGTCGGCGAAAGTGAGTAATTTGGTGCATGGCTGGAGGAGGATCCGCACGGTAGAGCGTGTCCACTATTTTTCTGAAGAACAAAATGATTACAGCAAGCGTTTCCACTCTTACAACGGAGGAGTGCGAAACACGGCAGCCACTTGAACATACACAGTGCTCCTACTACTAGGCATGTGCAGTGGTTCATACGTCAGTACTACATAATCTTGTTGCTAGTGTAGTAAGATATGACAACGACAAATGATGTTGTGCGCATGTCAATTATATGAACAGTAATGTAGTAACATAGTACCGCTTTCTCGACTGTCCGGTCGAGAATGAACGGTGAGATCAATGTTAATAGAACTAGGTCTACAGCGCACGGAGAGTACGGTGCTACAGTACTCCACGAAACATGAACCATATGAAGCACGAATAGTGTTAGGCAGGGTGTATGAAGGGTGCACGGGATGGGAGCAATAGTTCCCTTCTCGACCCACTTTTGGGTGTTTGGCAGAGTGCATGAGTCAACACTAGTAGGTTAACACAAATACACGAAGAGGAAACAACTACTCCGTCTAGGTGTGTAAGTCATCTTACGTTGTGCACTGCGACCAAGGCGGAGAGGAAAACGAGAAAACGTAATGTATTTTGCTAATTAATAGCATTGCATGCAATGAACTAACCACTTCATGTCATGTTTATTAGTCTCAAGTCATTGAAAGCATGCACGGCCCACGTCTCTTATTGGTTGATATGTCACAAAACAAGAAACAGGGAGGGAGTTAATGTACCGTGCCTAAGTGTTTTGGGATTATTTGGTTTTAGTAAGGTGACTTACACACTATATTGAGATGAGAATGCAACCAAACACACCCACACGCTTTGTGCTACAGTGACTTATCTGCACCGTCTGAGTTTGATCCAATGGTCATGTTGCGCCGAGACATGTACATGCCCATGCAGAGGGCACCTAAACACCACCGAAGTCCCTCTGCTTCTTGAGGCGCACGACGTTGGTGATGCAGGGGGCGAAATGGCTGAAAGGCAACGCAATCTACGGGAAGGCGGAGGGAGCCAGCCGAGGAGCGGGGAATCTTTTGGTTTTCACCATGGTAAAACACCAGTCCACGACTTCTCACATCAAGGAGCAGTGGGTTTTACAGGCGGAGTCATCGTGACTAATTGCTGCCGCGCCTGCTCCCGTCAATCAAAAAATTAAAAATCCTGCCGCACTCAAACACCAGAGCAACACCGCGGTGGATGTTTAAATTTACCCGCCGGCAAGTAGATAAAAAAAGGGTGAAAAAACAAATGTGGCGGCGGCTTAGCTAATTGGTCGAACTAACCCAACTAGCTAGCCACCGTGCTTCACGGATGTACTCGGCGGGAAAAGTGGTCTTTCGTGATTTGACGAATCATTTATTTACTTGCTTCAGCGAAAACGCGCGATAGGGCGTCCCACGTCGGGAAGAATATATGCGTGCACCACCCGGGAGGACCCCGAAACCGCGCGGTAGGGTGTGCCATGTCTCGGCACGGAGGAAAAATGTGCGTGTAAAAATTTACTGTATCAGACATAGTACCTATGGTTCGACCTCGGGACCCAGCCAGTCGGTTGAAAACACCCCACTAGCCACACAGCTTCATCATGCTAACATGGCACGGAGGATAGGTGTGGTTAGCTCCGTCTCGACCAGGCACAACGTCTCTTGTTCTAGGCGATTCTTCTATTTTCCAAGCTTTTTTTAGTTGTAATAACACCACGGCAAGCTAGCGCCGCTCTTCGTGTGTGCCCGTGCAAAGGTTAGACGATGGAGAGAAGAGAGAGATCGCAGACCTGGGACCCACCAGTAAGTGAGTCAACGGTCATGCACGTGTAGACGAGGCACTCCCTCTACTCTACTCAACGTAATACTGTATAAAATCAAGTTATGGGACAAAGCCAACAACCGTTGTTGTTTCAGGCTATCGACTTACGCTTTGTAGTCCAGGTTGCCAGTTCGAATCTCGTCTTTCAGATTTGTTAGTTTTAGGTCCAAATTTGATTAATGACAAGTGGGACCCCCGTGTGTTGTTCCGATATTTCAGTGTAGGATGGTTTTTTTGAACAAACACTTTGCGCGGTTAGACAAGTAACGGCACAAGTTACAGGTATTTTGCAAGTTTATGAACAAAAATGACAGCGGCATAGAATATCACATCCACCCCGCAGCTTAGATGCTATGGTGATACGAGTTTTTACACCGTTGGAAGTGAGATCCAATGGCTTCGGAGTAGTCTTTGTAATTATGCGCAATTTCCAAACTCTCCAAAGTTTTTTTGCAAATAAAACATTCAGGCCTCGTGTGTGCCGCTGCATCTTGGATCCAACGGCTCCCCGTTGCTCATATTAGGTGCTCCCCGTAGCTTAATTACCCGCTACGGTGATATGAGCAACTAGGTCGTATGATCAGTGATCAGATGGCACATGCGTAGTACTTGTACTTTCTGCGCAATTCCCAAACTCTCTCAGCCGTATATTGCAAAAACATTCAAACCTCCTACTGTGGGCCATTAGATCTCCGTGAACTCGTATCACCATAGAATCTACGGTGCGGGAGCACCTCATATTCTCCCGTGCGAGAAAACATAAGGTGCTCTCGCAGCTTGGATGCTACGGTGATACGAGCTTCGAGGTCGTTTGATCTGAGATCCAATGGCATCTGAGCAGTCTTTGTGCTTGTAAGCAGTGGCCGAACTCTTTGGGGGCTTTTCTGCAAAAAGCCATTCGAACCACCGAGGAGGCATTGGGTCACAAATCCAACGGCTCCGAAGAGCTTGTATCACCAAAGCATCTAAGGTGTGGTAGCACATGATATTCTTACATACAGGAGAATATGATGTCCTCCTTCATCTTAGATGCTACGGTGATACGAGCTTCGAGGTCGTTGGATATGGGATCCAAGGGCATCTGAGTAGTTTTTGTACAAATTGTGTGCAATTCTCAAACTCATCAAGGTTTCCTATAAAAATATTAAGACATCATGTGAGCTGCTATATCTCAAATCTACAAGCTCCAAGCAACTCGTATCGGCATATGGCATCTAAGGTATGGGGGCACATGATATTCTCCCGGGGAGGAGGGTGGGGGTGCACAACCAATCGGTGGTTGGGAGGGTGGGGACAAATATAATCTAAACAACCCTAAACAGAGCTTCACAATTTTATCTAAGGTCGAGGGGGTGACCCCCGACAATCATAGCTCCGCCTAATTAAACACAACATTTGCATGTACTGTAGTACTAGACTTAATATTCATGTTTCAGTTTCATGTTCGTTTTAAATATTGAATTGAGGACCATGCATGTCTTACATTTTACTCCCTTCGTTCCTAAATATTAGTCTTTTTAGAGATTTCAAGTGGACTGGCACATACGGATGTATATAGACATATTTTAGAGTGTAGATTCACTCATTTTGCTCCGTATGTAGTCGCTTGTTGAAATCTCTAAAAGACTAATATTTAGGAACAGAAGGAGTATTTTTGAATTCGTGTCATACATGCATGGTTTGGAAAAATAGATGCACTATACTTATTGGATTGTTGTTGTGTTCGTGTGTGGGTGTCTGTGTGTGTGTGTGTGGTCCTATGCTTGATACATACAAAGTTTTCTCACCTCCATATTGTTCATCTTTTAAATTTGAATTTGCATTGAAAAACTTAGCAGGGATACCATGAAATGTGAAATCCACATTGAGATCACTATATCACAAACTCACTCTAATTCAACAACTCGTCATAAATCAATTACCACGTTGAGATTAGTATTTGCAAGTAAAATACGGGCATTGTAATACACATAGATTCATTCGGCAACTTAAAAGGTTTCTTTCGTATTCTCGAATGGTAGGACCCAACGGCGTACCAGCCAGACCTTGGCTCGTGTTGATCCTAAAAAATTAAAAAATTAAAAAAAGCGGGCTCGTGTCCTTCTGGTGGCGTGCGTGGTACGCACATTAGGCAACCCCAACCAGTCGAGCCTCCGCGCTTCGAGTCAAAATATCTGGCGGCCAGAATTCCAGCCCTAGGAAATTCCCCTCATGTCCCCGGTCCATAATGACTACCGATGAACAACGGAGGGATGCTTTAGTAACTAGACAACGTTGTGTTCAAAAAAAAGTAACTAGACAACGTTACCTACCGTGCTGAGCACAGTTCAATTACCTCGGTCGCCGCTCGCCAATGTCACCCGTCAACTGCATTGCCTAGTACTACTACTACAACACCAGGATGAGCACAGAATTGAGCCCGTTTGTTCGTGCCTAGTACTTGAGTTAATATATCAGGCAATGCACTGGTACGGAGGGATTATCCTTTTGCTCTGCATATATAACTTGTCTGAAGTCTAACTAAGCAAAATGTTTGACCAAAACCTTTCTTAAGAAATACAACAGGACAGATGTATGGCTTGAAAATTTATTGCATGATGCAGGTTATGATATTGTTTCGAATCCTGGATCTTAAATTTCAGAAAATCCAAAAGTGACCATAAATTCTTGAAACTGAGCATGGTCACGTGATATGGCACAAATATTACTTCATAATTTTTTTCGTCAATTTGAGACAAGCTGCTTATGACAAGTTGCACAAATGAAGAGCCAAGATATTTTGGAACAAAGACCTATCACGTTAAGGCGAACGCTTTCACTATTGAGACCGTGGGCGTTTACGTGCCGCCACGAGTCCCGCTTCTCATTGGCAGGTGTCGTCCGAGCAAGCATGTGAGTCGACGGGAGGCGTGCGAGCAGACCACTGCGCCGGCTGACAGGGAGGCGTGCGAGCAGACCGCTGTGCAGGCTCACCGGGAGGCGAGCCCTTTGACCAGGCTCCGCCGCCCACCTTCGTTCCAACTGCTCCCACTTTTAATGTCGCCGGTGCCGCAGTTTAAAATCAACCCCGCAGTACCCGGTATCGCTACAATCTTCTCTCTTCCTCTCCGATTCTCCTGTCGTCTACCTCCAACCAGCCTGACCTAAACATATGCCATGCCGCATCACGATGGGTCTGCCCTTAGTCTTCCAGTTTCCTGAGGAAGACACCCAGCCGGAGTCTCCAGAACATAAGGCGCTTTGGCACGAGCTTGAACTGGCCTTGCGGGAAGATGTCGCGCCTGTCCCCGCTCCCGTTCCGGCTCCCGTCGCCCCGACTGCGCCAGCGCCCATCCCCGTGGCATTGATGGGCTGGGAGCCGCACATTGTCGCCGAGCTTGATGCCACGGGGTTCCACGACGTCCCCGCCGACTTTCACGCGCCCGTGCACCTGCCAGGGTATGCGCCTGCGCGTGCACTGACGCGCACGCCCGTGCTAGTGCCCGTGCACCTGCCACCGCATGCGCCTGCACGTGCACTAACGTGCGTGCCCGTGCTGGTGCCCGTGCACACGAATGTCTCCGCCGTGCCGTTGACAGCGCCTGTCCCCGCGCGGGTGCCAGTGCCCCCCTCAGCGGCATGGATGGCCGCCGTCGACCGCTTCCTTGCACCAACGCCAGTCGCCTCCTCCCGCCAGTTGACTCGCTCCTGGAGACCGAAGTCCAGAACATTGTGGCCTTCCTTGAAGCTAGGGCCAACGTCCAGGAGTACGCCAACAACGGCGCAAGACGCCGCCATCACCGTCGGTCAGTGGCCCGACGACACACAGAGCACGGCAGAGGAGCCGCTTCCCACCGCAAGACGCCCCCGCCGTTGCCGTGTAATCTAAATTTGCCATGAAAAACGTTCGGATTGCCATGCTTAAAATCAGAACGTTTATCATTTCCGTTTATTTTAGATCGATCGTTGTATAATTTAAAGTTGGAGTCAGACTGAATGAAATCTATGGTTTAATCGATTGAATGTTCTGCTAGAGCCGTATCAAATTAAATATAAAACGTCATCAAGACACATGTATTCCTTGTCATCCAACGACTTAGACTGCTTCAATGTCGAGCGCTCAACACGTTTAGCGTGTAGTTAATTTCATGCCAAAAATAGTGCTAATCACATAATAACACGCAAATAATATCCAACTTAATATCCGCATGTGATACGTCTCCAACGTATCTATAATTTCTGATTGCTCCATGCTATATTATATTCTGTTCTGGACATTATTGGGCTTTATTATACGCTTTTATATTATTTTTGGGACTAACCTATTAACCGGAGGCCCAGACCAGAATTGTTGTTTTTTGCCTATTTCAGAGTTTTGCAGAAAAAGAATATTAAACGGAGTCCAAATGGAATGAAACCTTCGGGAACGTGATTTTTGGAACGAACGTGATCCAGAGGACTTGGACCCTACGTCAAGACATCACCTAGGAAGGCACGAGGTAGGGGGTGCGCCTACCCCCCTGGGCGCGCCCTCCACCCTCGTGGGCCCCACGTTGCTCCACCGACGTACTTCTTCCTCCTATATATACCTACGTACCCCCAAACTACCAGATACGGAGCCAAAAACCTAATTCCACCACCGCAACCTTCTGTACCCGTGAGATCCCATCTAGGGGACTTTTCCGGAGCTCCGCCGGAGGGGGCATCGATCATGAAGGGCTTCTACATTAACACCATAGCCTCTCCGATGATGTGTGAGTAGTTTACCTCAGACCTTCGGGTCCCTAGTTATTAGCTAGATGGCTTCTTCTCTCTTTTTGGATCTCAATACAATGTTCTCCCCCTCTCTTGTGGAGATCTATTCGATGTAATCTTCTTTTGCGGTGTGTTTGTTGAGATCGATAAATTGTGGGTTTATGATCAAGTTTATCAATGAAAAATATTTAAATCTTCTCTGAATTCTTTTATGTATGATTGGTTATCTTTGCAAGTCTCTTCGAATTATCAGTTTGGTTTGGCCTACTAGATTGATCTTTCTTGCAATGGGAGAAGTGCTTAGCTTTGGGTTCAATCTTGCGGTGTCCTTTCCCAGTGACAGTAGGGGCAGCAAGGCATGTATTGTATTGTTACCATCGAGGATAACAAGATGGGGTTTATATCATATTGCATGAGTTTATCCCTCTACATCATGTCATCTTACTTAAAGCGTTACTCTGTTCTTTTGAACTTAATACTCTAGATGCATGCTAGATAGCGGTCGATGTGTGGAGTAATAGTAGTAGATGCAGGCAGGAGTCGGTCTACTTGTCTCGGACGTGATGCCTATATACATGATCATACCTAGATATTCTCATAACTATGCTCAATTCTATCAATTGCTCAATAGTAATTTGTTCACCCACCGTAATACTTATGCTCATGAGAGAAGCCACTAGTGAAACCTATGGCCCCCGGGTCTATTTTCCATCGTATTAATCTTCTGTCAACAAGTTATTTCTAGCACCGTCTTTATTTTGCTTTCTTTACTTTGCATATTTATCTTAAAAATACCAAAAATATTATCTTATCATATCTATCAGATCTCACTCTCGTAAGTGACCGTGAAGGGATTAACAACCCCTTTATTGCGTTGGTTGCGAGGATTTATTTGTTTGTGTAGGTGCGAGGAACTCGTGCGTGTCCTCCTACTGGATTGATACCTTGGTTCTCAAAAACCGAGGGAAATACTTACGCTACTTTGCTGCATCACCCTTTCCTCTTCAAGGGAAAACCAACGTAGTGCTCAAGAGGTAGCAAGAAGGATTTCTGGCGCCGTTGCCGGGGAGGCCTACACAAAGTCAAGTCAAGATTTGACTCCCGACAACGAGCCATGTCTGGCGCCGTTGCCGGGGATTCTACGCAAAAGTCAGCATACCGAGTACCCATCACAAACCCTTATCTCCCGCATGACATTATTTGCCATTTGCCTCTCGTTTTCCTCTCCACCACTTCACCCTTGCCGTTTTATTCGTCCTCTCTTTTCCGTTTGCTTGTTTTTCGCTTGCTTGTCATTATGGCTAGTCCCATATCTTCTCCGTTATCTCCCGAGAATGAAGTTCTTAATTTTAAGCAAAGGGTGGGGGAAAATCTAAAAGATGCTTGGTATAGAATTTGTAATGCTCAAAATAGATCTACCAGGAAACAATCTACTTCCGTTCTTCTCCGCAATTTTTATGTAGGCGCTACTCCGTGGTACAGATATATCGTTGATACCATTACCGGAGGGAATTTCTTGGGTAGCCATACTTTTGATTCTTATAATGCTATGATAGATTTGTTCGGCTCACCACCTCTTTTGGTGAATGGAACTATGTTAACTTTGGAGCATGTAATGCAAAGACTTGAAATTATTGAAAATAAAGTTGCTACCGTAGAGTTAATTGAAAATTTGGATAAAAAGATCCCCAACCAAATTACCCAATATGGATCTAAAGTAGGAGTCACTTTGAAAAATATTAAGGAGAAGGAACCCATAGTTAATGAAAGAATAGACCAGGATTCCACTAGAATCGATAAACTTGAGGGTATCATTACCAACTTGGGAACCGCTTTTTCTTCCGTAAAGAATACTCCAAGTCCTCCAACTAAAATTGCCAAGCTTATGTATGTTCCTAAAAATAAGGGTGAATCCTCTAGTAAGGAAACTGCGGATCTCAAATCTATAAGTATTCATCACAATCTTTTTGCTATCACTAAGGAACCATTTGCTACAAATGAATTTTTCGGTTTTGTGCCTAGAAGTTTGATAATTAATAAAAAGAAAGAAACTCCTAAGGACGATAGAGGTCTCATTGAAGGATTGCCTACCAAAGATGGCAATACCTACATCTATCCTCGCTATTATGCCTAGCTAGGGGCGTTAAACGATAGCGCTTGTTGGGAGGCAACCCAATTTTATTTTTAGTTTTTTGCTTTTTGCTTCTGTTTAGGAATAAATATTTGATCTAGCCTCTGGTTAGATTTGTTTTTATGTTTTAATTAGTGTTTGTGCCAAGTTTAACCTATAGGATCTTCTTGGATGATAGTTATTTGATCTTGTTGAAAATTCCAGAAACTTTCTGTTCACGCAAATAATTGTTAAAAATCTCCAGAACGTGATAAAATATTGATTCCAATTGCTACTGATCAATAAACACATTGTCTAGGCCGTCCTATTTTGGCTGAATTTTTGGAGTTCCAGAAGTTTGCGTTAGTTACAGATTACTACAGACTGTTCTGTTTTTGACAGATTCTGTTTTTTGTGTGTTGTTTGCTTATTTTGATGAATCTATGGCTAATAAAATAGTTTATAAACCATAGATAAGTTGGAATACAGTAGGTTTAACACCAATATAAATAAAGAATGAGTTCATTACAGTACCTTGAAGTGGTGTTTTGTTTTCTTTCGCTAACGGAGCTCACGAGATTTTCTGTTAAGTTTTGTGTTGTGAAGTTTTCAAGTTTTGGGTAAAAGATTTGATGGATTATGGAACAAGGAGTGGCAAGAGGCTAAGCTTGGGGATGCCCATGGAACCCCAAGATAATCTAAGGACACCAAAAATCCAAAGCTTGGGGATGCCCCGGATGGCATCCCCTCTTTCGTGTACTTCCATCGGTAACTTTACTTGGGGCTATATTTTTATTCACCACATGATATGCGTTTTGCTGGGAGCGTCTTGTATGATTTGAGTCTTTGCTTTTTAGTTTACTACAATCATCTTTTCTGTACACACCTTTTATGAGAGACACACATGATTCGGAAATTGTTAGAATACTCTATGTGCTTCACTTATATCTTTTGAGCTATATAGTTTTTGCTCTAGTGCTTCACTTATATCTTTTAGAGCACGACGGTGGTTTTGTTTTATAGAAACTATTATTCTCTCATGCTTCACTTATATTATTTTGAGAGTCTTAAACAGCATGGTAATTTGCTTAAATTGGGAATTGATCCTAATATGTTAGGTATTCAAGACTAGTAAAAAAACTTTCTTATGAGTGTGCTGAATACTAAGAGAAGTTTGATGCTTGATGATTGTTTTGAGATATGGAGGTAGTGATATTAAAGTTGTGCTAGTTGAGTAGTTGTGAATTTGAGAAATACTTGTGTTGAAGTTTGCAAGTCCCGTAGCATGCACGTATGGTAAACGTTATGTAACAAATTTGAAACACGAGGTGTTCTTTGATTGTTCTCCTTATGAGTGGCGGTCGGGGACGAGCGATGGTCTTTTCCTACCAATCTATCCCCCTAGGAGCATGCGCGTAGTGCTTGGTTTTTGATGACTTGTAGATTTTTGCAATAAGTATGTGAGTTCTTTATGACTAATGTTGAGTCCATGGATTATACGCACTCTTACCTTTCCATCATTGCTAGCCTCTTCGGTACCGTGCATTGCCCTTTCTCACATTGAGAGTTGGTGCAAACTTCGCCGGTGCATCCAACCCCCGTGATATGATACGCTCTTTCACACATAAACCTCCTTATATCCTCCTCAAAACAGCCACCATACCTACCTATTATGGCATTTCCATAGCCATTCCGAGATATATTGCCATGCAACTTTCCACCGTTCCGTTTATCATGACACGTTCATCATTGTCATATTGATTTGCATGATCATGTAGTTGACATCGTATTTGTGGCAAAGCCACCGTTCATAATTTTTTCATACATGTCACTCTTGATTAATTGCTATCCCGGTATACCGCGGGAGGCATTCATATAGAGTCATACTTTGTTCTAGTATCGAGTTGTAATCATTGAGTTGTAAATAAATAAAAGTGTGATGATCATCATTCATAGAGCATTGTCCCAAATAAAAAAAAGAGAAAGGCCAAATAAAAAAGGAAGGCCCAAAAAATAAAAAATAAAAAGGGACAATGCTACTATCCTTTTTTCACACTTGTGATTCAAAGTAGCACCATGATCTTCATGATAGAGAGTCTCTTGTTTTGTCACTTTCATATACTAGTGGGAATTTTTCATTATAGAACTTGGCTTGTATATTCCAACAATGGGCTTACTCAAATGCCCTAGGTCTTCGTGAGCAAGCAAGTTGGATGCACACCCACTTAGTTTCTTTTGTTGAGCTTTCATACATTTATAGCTCTTGTGCATCCATTGCATGGCAATCCCTACTCCTTGCATTAACATCAATCGATGGGCAACCCCATAGCTCATTGATTAGCCGCGTTGATGTGGGACTTTCTCTTTTTTTGTCTTCTCCACATAACCCCCGTCATTATATTCTATTCCACCCATAGTGCTATATCCATGGCTCACGCTCATGTATTGCGTGAAGGTTGAAAAAGTTTGAGATTACTAAAGTATGAAACAATTACTTGGCTTGTCATCGGGGTTGTGCATGATGAGAGCATTCTTGTGTAACGAAAATGGAGCATGACTAAACTATATGATTTTGCAGGGATGAACTTTCTTTGCCCATGTTATTTTGAGAGGACATAATTGCTTAGTTAGTATGCTTGAAGTATTATTACTTTTATGTCAATATTAAACCTTTATCTTGAATTTTTCGGATCTGAATATTCATACCACAATTAAGAGAATTACATTGAAATTATGCCAATTAGCATTCCACATCAAAAATTCTGTTTTTATCATTTACCTACTCGAGGACGAGCAGGAATTAAGCCTGGGGATGCTTGACACGTCTCCAACGTATCTATAATTTTTGATTGCTCCATGCTATATTGTATTCTGTTTTGGACATTATTGGGCTTTATTATACACTTTTATATTATTTTTGGGACTAACCTATTAACCGGAGGCCCAGCCCAGAATTGTTTTTTTGCCTATTTCAGAGTTTCGCAGAAAAAGAATATTAAACGGAGTCCAAACGGAATGAAACCTTCGGGAACGTGATTTTCGGAACGAACATGATCCAGAGGACTTGGACCCTATGTCAAGACATCAACCAGGAAGGCACGAGGTAGGGGGGGGCGCCCTCCACCCTCGTGGGCCCCACGTTGCTCCACCGACGTACTTCTTCCTCCTATATATACCTACGTACCCCAAAACTACCAGATACAGAGCCAAAAACCTAATTCCACCGCTGCAACCTTCTGTACCCGTGAGATCCCATCTTGGGGCCTTTTTCGGAGCTCCGCCGGAGGGGGCATCGATCATGGAGGGCTTCTACATCAACACCATAGCCTCTCCGATGATGTGTGAGTAGTTTACCTCAGACCTCGGGTCCATAGTTATTAGCTAGATGGCTTCTTCTCTCTTTTTGGATCTCAATACAATGTCCCCCCCTCTCTTGTGGAGATCTATTCGATGTAATCTTCTTTTGCGGTGTGTTTGTTGAGACCGATGAATTGTGGGTTTATGATCAAGTTTATCTATGAACAATATTTGAATCTTCTCTGAATTATTTTATGTATGATTGGTTATCTTTGCAAGTCTCTTCGAATTATCAGTTTGGTTTGGCCTACTAGATTGATCTTTCTTGCAATGGGAGAAGTGCTTAGCTTTGGGTTCAATCTTGCGGTGTCCATTCCCAGTGACAGTAGGGGCAGCAAGGCACGTATTGTATTGTTGCCATCAAGGATAACAAGATGGGGTTTATATCATATTGCATGAGTTTATCCCTCTACATCATGGCATCTTACTTAAAGCGTTACTCTGTTCGTTTGAACTTAATACTCTAGATGCATGCTGGATAGCGGTCGATGTGTGGAGTAATAGTAGTAGATGCAGGCAGGAGTCGGTCTACTTGTCTCGGACGTGATGCCTATATACATGATCATACCTAGATATTCTCATAACTATGCTCAATTCTATCAATTGCTCAACAGTAATTTGTTCACCCACCGTAATGAAACCTATGGCCCCCAGGTCTATTTTCCATCATATTAATCTTCCGTCAACAAGTTATTTCTAGCACCGTCTTTATTTTGCTTTCTTTACTTTGCATCTTTATCTTAAAAATACAAAAATATTATCTTATCATATCTACCAGATCTCACTCTCGTAAGTGACCATGAAGGGATTGACAACCCCTTTATTGCATTGGTTGCGAGGATTTATTTGTTTGTGTAGGTGCGAGGGACTCGTGTGTGGCCTCCTACTACATTGATACCTTGGTTCTCAAAAACTGAGGGAAATACTTACGCTACTTTGCTGCATCACCCTTTCCTCTTCAAGGGAAAACCAACGCAGTGCTCAAGAGGTAGCAGCATGCACTTAATATACTTCCAAATTAACGTGCATTGCACGTACACACTGACTAGTGCTGCTAGCACGTGAAACTGGTGCCGTAACTTATGAATGCGTCCAGATATGGTCAACGGCAACATCGCCTGCGAGTTCTTTGTGTTTGCCCGTGCCTCTAAACGCAGAAGGGGAGGAGAGAGAGAGAGAGAGCACACATGGAACCCACCAGTAAGTGAAGGCGAATAGTACTAAAAATAATATTACATGTTATCAATTAAATAGGCTGTGGTAATATAAAAAACATTATGTGAACAAAGGGAGGTACAACAAACATTGCTGTTCTACGTATGTTGCCTATTGACGTGCGGCTTGAAGGACCTGGTCGCATGTTCGATCCTTGTCCTTTATTTTTTAATTTGTATATGGGTCCAAATTTGTTTCATGCCATGTGGGCCCCTCGGTGTGTAGTTTGTAGCACTTTAATTTGTGGGTCCAAATTTGTTCCATTCCAAGTGGACTATCGGTGTGTAGTTTTGTAGGTTATTTATAATAATTAAAGAGAACAACCGAGTTTTTTGCAATAATACCATGGTGCGATGTTGAAGGCGAGAAAGGACATGCGAGAGAGCGATGACCGAGCCAGAGGGAAATCAACTAGGGGAGTTGCGGGGGTTGCAACGGTGTTTCGAGTAGTTGTGGGCGGAATGCTACGAAAACATAATCTAAACCGACCGGAATAAATGCCTACACAAATTAATCCAAGGTTGGAGTGCCCCTCGCAATGTAAATAGCTCCGGCTTTGCGAGGGATGGAGAGGTAGCTTCAATGTGTGGAAGATACGGCGTGAGAAAGTGAAGTCAATCGAGAGACATATATATAGAGAGACAAAGTGAGTGTGGTCCGCCATTCATGGAACAAATATATATGCTCTGGAGAGATATTGTCCGATTGAGCTTTTGGCAAGGGTGAGGGCTGTAAGATAGAGCTTGAGAGATGATCCAGTCACAGACGTGTAGATATATTTTGTGCGTGGGAGGAAGCAAGGTCGATCGATCACATAGGGTCGTCGTGCGATCGAAAGATTGAGACGGGTTGGAGAGAGTGACCAAGATAGACAATGTGCATGAGAGAGTATACAATGTGAATAAGTCGAATTGGGCTCAAACATGGTGATATATCATTTTTGTCCGAGAAAGAGCAAGGTCAATCGAGACATACAAAGAGAGAGAGGGAGAGAGAGAGAGGGAGAGAGAGAGAGAGCGAGCGTGGCCCGCCACGAGGTCGAAAGAGTGGGGGCGGCTTCGATGGACTGACCTAGATAGACAATATGTGTGAGAGAGTATAGAGTGTGTCGATCGAGGCCCGAACAGGGAGATATATCATTTGTGTGTGAAAGAAAACGAGGTTAAACGAGACTCAGTTAAAGAGAGCGAGATTGAGCGAGTGTGTCCCGCCGTGCGGAAGAAAGAGTGAGACTATCTCGAGGGAGTTACCTAGATAGACAACGTGCGTGCGTGCGCATGATAGGTTGGGGGGCTATATAGGCAATGCATGTATTTAGCGCGAGAGGGTGAAGGGAGAGGGAGAGGGAGAGAGAGAGAGCTCGGCATGGGGTGCAATGGCGGGTGTGTGAGGTAAATACATTTCGTAACAGAGTGGAAAAAGGGGGTTGTGTAGTTGAGAGAGTTAGAGATCGAAACATGGAGAGAAAGAATGGATGTGTGTTGGAAACCGATAGCTTCCTAAGGTGGTTAGGAGAGGAAGATTGACCGATACAGGAAGTATGTAGCGTGTGTGCGGGGGGGGGGGGGGGCTAAAAACAACATTTGAATGTAGATAGTACGAGACTTAATATCGATGTTTCAATTCGGTGTACATTGTAAGATTTGAACTGAGAACCATGCATATGGGTAATTATTTCGAATTCGTGCCATACTAGGTTTCGAAAAGTTGACATTGACTCGATTTGTTGTGCTATTTTGTAGGTCATATGTTTGAATCCATCCAAAAGTTTTCTCACTACCATGGTGTTCATCATATACATATGACTTTGTATTAAAAAAGTAGCGTGGATACAGTGAAATGTGAAATCCATGTTAGAATTGGAGATCGCTATGTGACACACACTCTAATTCAAATAACTAATTATGTGACACACACTCTAATCCATGTTAGCGTGGATACTGTTTCAATTTTTTTCAAATAACTCCTCATTAATTAATTTATAGTATCTCGTTTCGAATGACTAATTATTGCAAGGAAAATACGGGCATGGTAATACATACAGATTCATTTGGAAATGAAAGAAGATTCGTTTGCATTCCCAAATGTAGGCGCATCAGGGTCGTGTCGTGGTGGTCGTGTGTGTCGGACGGACGCGTAGCACCCAGCCACCCACCCCCTCCCTCACTCCCCCCCAAAAAAGGACGACGACAAAATAAGTTCGCGCTACCACGTTTCGGATTGAAATATCTGGCGGCCCCAATTGCAGCCCTGCAAAATCTCCCTTCTCCACCGTCCCCTTCCGCGCCCAGATCAAATCCCTAATTCGCCGCCAACCCAAGCAAAGTTCGAATCGCCCCTCGTCTCGTCTCTTTCCCCACCTCTGTGCCGGACGACGACGACAAAGACGACGGTCGCGCTTCACCACCGCACCAGAGCTACCTCATCTACGCTCTCATCCACCGCACCGGGTGGTCCACCGACAACGTCGGCCGCCGCAACCGACATGCCTCAACAGACACCGACTTCCACCGCATCAGGTGCGCTTCACCGACGCCGTCTCCCAGCTCACCGGGGCTACTTCACCGAGCACATCGTCACGCCTCCGCCCCCCGAGGCCGCTGGGGCTTCACCAACGGTCTCGTCCACCACATCGTAGCGCTCCGCTGCCACTCAAGATCTACATCAGTTCGCGGCCAGCCAACACCAGCGCATCACCCTCAACGGATCTGAAGTGACCCGCACTCTAGCTAGGCGAGCATGCCCAAACGCCGGCCTGAACTAGGTATCCACACAATACTCCCTTGTGCACTGTTCCGACGATGTTTGGATATCCTTTCACTGCTCTCTTAGCTTACACGCCTATCCAACTCTGACTTTAACTCTTATTTCTTCTGGAGATATCATCTGAAATAAGCAAATCCATTTTTTAGTGAAGCATGACGGCGCTACGGGATCTGGTACACATCCTGCAGACCCGTATAACCTTGTAAGTATCTGTCCTCCGGTACAACAGCAAGGTCGATTCCTCTTATTTGATCAGCCATTCGCCGTGTCAAAAATGCAGAGGGGGATGCTAGGAGCACAAGGCCTGCACATCCAAGCAAGTGGTAACATGGACTTGTACATGGAACATCCCAAGCGCAAGCAGAGCTGCAGTGAGCCTGTACAATGAGCTAGCGTAAGTCCCTGCATTTCATTTAATTCATACTGGCATTCATGTAGATTTGTGTGCAGTGGCGGATCCACAAATTCAAGTTACCAGGGGCGAACATTTAACTTAAAAAATACGAAGGCACTTGCACTCCGGAAATCAACATAACTTGAGAAATGTGAAGCTACATGCACTTTGAAAACCAGCTAATGATCCAAAGTAGTTCAGATTATAAACACCAAATGATGCAAGCACCAAAAAACACAAAATGCAACATGGCATACAAGGACTACAAACATGGTCTGTACCTGCTTGAATTATTTGTTCTCTGGCTGAAAATATCGAAGTGTAATTCCACCTATAACCAGTGCGCAAACTGCATATCAATATATCTATCCTGCACAAGTATGCCAATAGTTTCAAACAACAGATTATAAAAGTATTTATGCTACGTTGTCATGATACGGGGACTTTCTGGTAGATGGCCTCGACGTTTCCTCAAGCCATGAAAATGCACTATAATTTGCTTGTCATCAATGCCTGCAAATCTCTATGTCTCTCTCAACATAGCAGATCATCATTAGACACTAAATCCTTCAATGGGAGCTTGCAAAATGCTTGCATTAGATGCCTCATTAGACTCTATATGTTCATCACCAGGAGCATGTAAAATGTTTGCATCAAATCCTTCATTAGCAGTCAGTTCATTAGACACTTTAGGCTCAAGAACAACATGAGCTTGGATGTTTGCATCGGAAACTTGATTTGATACATCAGATTCAGTCAGTTCAGTATTGATTGGGGGAGTTATAAAATAAGTAAAAATTGGTTTCATTTTCTCATAGATTCCCTACATACGAGCAGTTTTACAACACCATCAGGTTTAACTATTGGCCAGAAATTGAAGAGTTGAATTAGATATAATCAGGTATGTGATGTACCTGCTCGTTGCGCATGCTACTCTTGCAAGCTGTGACTGTCCATTTGCGCAAGCTCGATGCCATGCCCGTGCTGCCACCGCAGCCTCCCACGCAGGCTACACCCAGGGTTGGATCTTCATCTTCTTGTCCTTCCATTCACTTGAAGCCCGGCGACCGCCCTCCAATGAGGGTGCGAGGAAGTGCTGTGTCGGTCTGTCCAGCGGCGGCTAGGTTAGGAGCGAACCAAACTGGAGGCTGGAGCGGATGAATTGGGATTTTTCCTGTAGTCGATCGATATGGGAGGCGCTCGTTTGGGCCGCGAGCCTGCTATAGGGCCTGCCTTGCACTTATGTTATTGGCCTATCCAAATTGAAACATTTTTCATCAATTTTTACATTGCCTGCTCGTGCGTTGGGACGAACAAAACTAGCCTGGGCCAACCTGGACGACTCAAACTAGGTGCACACTTTCGAGCCACCCGAGGCGGCCGCCCATACCAGCCCCTATGGTGGCGTCGCCCCTTTTGCGTGTATGGTAGGGGTAGTGAAAAATATTCCAGTGGCGCTTTTGATTTACCCACGGAATGGTTGAACTGCTTGTTTCTATGAACTGAGTTCGCCAATAATGTGAAGGATGCCAGTCTTTTCATCCTATTGTAGATTGCTTAGATCTCGATATGCCAAAAGTAATCGCATGAAATATACAGTAAAAGCCAGTGTGATGTGTGTGGCTACAACTAGTCTGACTACACGTCCTCATATAACATATCAAGGACGCACCATCTTACCAGATTAACCATTCAACTTACCAATGCAGCATGGGAAGAAAGAAGTATTGGGACTGCGTATCCAAGCAATTGATGCCATGGACTCCTTCGTACAACCTTGTAAGCGAAAAAGAAGTTGCAGTGTGCCTGTACAAAGAACTAGCGTAAGTTCAGTTACCTGCTTCTCGGAATTTTAGTTAGCCACTTATTGCAAAATTGTTCAATTACGTTGCTTGGCTTAATTTAGTTTGCTAATGATTACATAATGCCACAGCCTATTAATCCTATTATAGACTGCACCTATCTATGTGTTTGATACTTACTGTTAAGAATTACCTGTTTGCCTGAACTTAAATAACTACTTGTTTGTTTAACTGCTTTGCTGCTGCAACAACGGGTTACAATGATGTTAATAACTACTTTTCAGCATCGAATTGAAACTCTTTAATTCCTTGTTTGTTTAACTGGTTTGCTGTTATAACTCCCAATTGAGATGTTTTGCTAACTTCAACTTTTCTGAATCCAATCGGAACTTTAATGGCAAAACAGGTTAGCCCAAGATCAAAGAGCAAGGTCCCCATGGACGTTGTATCATCCCACAGCAGTGGCACCGGCCCAATCGTGCATTATGAATTGCTAACTGCTGATGCTTGATACATCTCCAACGTATCTATAATTTTTGATTGCTTCATGCTATATTATCTTCTGTTTTGGATGATTAATGGGCTTTGTTATACACTTCTATATTATTTTTGGGACTAACCTATTAACCGGAGGCCCAGCCCAAATTGCTGTTTTTTTTGCCTATTTCCGAGTTTCGCAGAAAAAGAATATCAAACGGAGTCCAAACGGAATGAAACCTTCGGGAACGTGATTTTCGGAACAAACGTGATCCAGAGGACTTAGAGTCTACGTCAAGAAATCAACTAGGAGAGCACGAGGTAGGGGCGCGCCTACCCCCCTGGGCGCGCCCTCCACCCTCGTGGGGCCCACGTTGCTCCACCGACGTACTTCTTCCTCTTATATATACCTACGTACCCCCAAACCAACAGAGGCATCCACGAAAACCTAATTCCACCGCCGCAACCTTCTGTACCCGTGAGATCCCATCTTGGGGCCTTTTCTGGCGTCCTGCCGGAGGGGGCATTGATCATGGAGGGCTTCTACATCAACACCATAGCCTCTCCGATGAAGTGTGAGTAGTTTACCTCAGACCTTCGGGTCCATAGTTAGTAGCTAGATAGCTTCTTCTCTCTTTTTGGATCTCCATACAATGTTCCCCCCTCTCTCATGGAGATCTATTCGATGTAATCTTCTTTTGCGGTGTGTTTGTTGAGACCAATGAATTGTGGGTTTATGATCAAGTTTATCTATGAAATATATTTGAATCTTCTCTGAATTCTTTTATGTATGATTGGTTATCTTTGCAAGTCTCTTCGAATTATCAGTTTGGTTTGGCCTACTAGATTGATCTTTCTTGCAATGGGAGAAAAGTGCTTAGCTTTGGGTTCAATCTTGCGGTGTCCTTTCCCAGTGACAGCAGGGGCAGCAAGGCACGTATTGTATTGTTGCCATCAAGGATAACAAGATGGGGTTTATATCATATTGCATGAGTTTATCCCTCTACATCATGTCATCTTACTTAAAGCATTACTCTGTTCTTTTGAACTTAATACTCTAGATGCATGCTGGATAGCGGTCGATGTGTGGAGTAATAGTAGTAGACGCAGGTAGGAGTCAGTCTACTTGTCACGGACGTGATGCCTATATACATGATCATACCTAGATATTCTCATAACTATGCTCAATTCTATCAATTGCTCAACAGTAATTTGTTCACCCACCGTAATACTTATGCTCTTGAGAGAAGCCACTAGTGAAACCTATGGCCCCCGGGTCTATTTTCCATCATATTAATCTTCCAACACTTAGTTATTTTTATTGCCTTTTATTTTACTTTGCATCTTTATCATAAAAATACCAAAGATATTATCTTATCATATCTATCAGATCTCACTTTCATAAGTGACCGTGAAGGGATTGACAACCCCTTTATTGCGTTGGTTGCGAGGTTTTTATTTGTTTGTGTAGGTGCGAGGGACTTGAGCGTGGCCTCCTACTGGATTGATACCTTGGTTCTCAAAAACTGAGGGAAATACTTACGCTGCTTTACTGCATCACCCTTTCCTCTTCAAGGGAAAACCAACGCAGTGCTCAAGAGGTAGCAATGCTCTAGAGGCTAAACTAGTGGTAGAAAGAGATTCTCCTTTTGCACTTAGAGATGAAGTTGACATGTTGAGGAAGCAAACAGCACAATCGGTAGCAGTACTCATGACAACCATTAAATATTGGGTGGATTTCAAAATGAAGCAAGCTGAGACTGACCACATTGTTAAGGTCCTGAAGGAAAAAAGGAAATTAAATTCCCACTTGGTAAATCATAGGTGAAATGTTCTTTCCATCGTTGAATAACCTTTGTGTTGTTTGTTCATGTAATCAATCAAACCATTTGTTTTAGAGATCATGTAATAATTGTTTTTTGTTTTTTGGTTTGTAATTTTATTTGAGCACAAGTCTGTATTAATTGATAAGACTCGGAGACATTTCATTTTGATTGCTTTGCGAGACCTACAAATATGCCAATCGGGCTGAATGTGCATTCAGCAATAATAGTAGTATAGATGGACCATAAGTGGCACGCATTGGAAAGGGCCAAGATGCTGTAGTAGCTTGGCTAAAAAAAGGATGCTGTTGTAGCAAAGAAAAGTACAGCGGCCTGGCTTATGTATGTTAGTTGATATTATTGATCCATATACTCTATAAGTGTTTATATGTCTGTTAGTTCTGTACATTCTTGGTTGATTCACTCGGTATTTGAATCTTGATACATCACTTGTGTACATATCTAAATGGGAGTACACATTATGCTGCGTGTGACATTTGAGTTGGACATGAAGTGTTCCAAATATTCGAATTCACCTTAAACTGGATTCTAGCTTCTGAATTTGAGTATCGGCATTTGTAAAAAATATTCATATATGACAGTGGAATACATCTTTGTCGTCCTTTTAAAGATATATAAAAACACATAGAATGATTTATAAAGATCCATATAGGAATACAAAATGGATTCGAATTTAGTTGCTAGGGTAAACGTGGATGCTTATTGTCCCAAAATTAGAAAGAAGCGGCAAAATGTCCACTCCCACGTCGGCTGCCCGAAGCCAAGTGTTTGGGAGATGGAAATTACTGTCTACCCATTATACGGACAATCCATCGGCCCGATTTCCACTGCTCTAAATAGGGGTAGGATAGTAACTTCAATAAGACGTGACACGACCGCCTCTGAGCCCATTCCAACACGGTGGGCGCCAAACACATTTGATTCAAGCTCGTCCAAAAGACCTCTGTTTCTCCCTCCATTTCCCCATTCATACACGGTGGTCGGCAAAACAAACTCGACTCGGCCGAAATCGATGTAGGCAAATATTTTCAATAGGGACAGGTTTGTAACTTCACTCAAACGTGACACAACTGCCCTACCTGTCAGCCCTGTTCATACACCGTGGGCGCCAACCATGGGCGCCAACCACCCTCTCCTCGCCCGAAATCACTCTGGGCAAATATTGGCGAGATGCGAGATTGCCGTCGTATCCCCAACCGACGAGACGTCCAAATTTTAAACGGGGGCTAAGTTCATAACTTTCCCATATTTCAGACATGCGCGTCCCAAAAACATGGTTCCCCGTACCTCTCCCTCCATTTTCCCATTCATACACCATCCGCGCTAGAACACCATCCCCACACCAGCCTCGTCCGCCACCCCTCCATCGCCGCCGTCCTCCACCACATCCATCGTCGCTGTCCTCCACCACATCCATCGCCACCGTCCTCCACCATGCCGGAGCGCCTACCAAGACCGCGTCGTCCGCTGCTAGAGATGGACGTTTCTCATCCATGGCGACGGACCAAGAGCCTTGCATCACGTCCTCTCGCTTCATCGGTGTCGTCGTCCTCTTTGCCAGGGCCGCTCACACGACCTTCTCTTCCACCGCAACGGGACTTATCCCCCGATGCACCCGTCTACCATCGCAGATCTGCTTCAACACCACCGACAGCCATCGCACCCCCGATGCCTACACGGCGCCGCAAGAGAGGTGGTACTTCATATCT
Source organism: Triticum aestivum (assembly GCF_018294505.1). Classification (NCBI taxonomy): domain Eukaryota; kingdom Viridiplantae; phylum Streptophyta; class Magnoliopsida; order Poales; family Poaceae; genus Triticum; species Triticum aestivum. The sequence continues at coordinate 394,956,963 of NC_057814.1, read as the reverse complement.
CCTCAACTTTTTGCTCTCAACTAGAAAATAGATCTTAACTTGGTTACTCTACTTTCTTTTCAGCTCTTAGAATTTAGTTCTTAGTTCGAAGCAAACAATGGCTGCTAAATATCATTTCTCTGGTTTCCCCCTTTTATGATCACTATACGATCAGAATACGTGCTTCGTGTCATAATAGCACTGCTCGACCCATCAAGCTAAACAAGCTTAGTTGTTCAAATACGAATCTGATATTATTAAAACAGATTCGTTTAATTGGTCAGCTAAATGTTCCTAAATTAGTTTCGAAAATGCATGTTCGCCGCTTGGGTGTGTATCTCTATAGGGTGCCCACGGTGGGCCGGCCCACCCTGGGATTTTGGGTCGTCCCAGGCCCCGATTCCCCTCTGTTCTGCTGCGCGCTTCCGATCTCTACTCGCCCCGAGCCGCCTGCCTCGCCGGCGACTTGCCGTCCCCGGACGACATGACTCTAGGAGGGGACGCCGGACTAACAGGAGGTCAGGAGCCGCTCACCCAACAGCATCACCGCTGCCCGGGCGCGCCGCCGTGCCTACCTTCCCAGTCCGTTCAGGGCTCAGGCATGCAGCACCCACTAAGCCAACCCGATTTATCCTGAGATAAGTCCTCAACAATTAGCAGCCACTCCTCATCACCCATTTTCTAATTGATTCATTACTCATTAGGCAGGACTGTTATTAGGGTTTGTTGTGTGCTCGGTGCTACCTACACTTAATGGTTCAGTTGTATTTCAGTAATCTTTAGTACCTGTAAAGTTCACAGGGTTTTCAAAATTCCGGCCCTAGGAACAGACACTAGTCATTTTGGATTGTTGGTCGTAGTGACATTGACCCAGATTACTACTGCAAGCCAGGTTTGTTGAAAATTTTACTTGTCTTTCTTACTCATTCGATATAATATCCAATTATTCACGTCAATTAGTTGCAAACAATAAGTGCTAGACAAACTTCTTGATTCAGATTTTGGATGGTCTCTTACTGCAGTTACAATTCTGCATACTTGTCCTAGTGAGCTCACAAGTAAATGATTGATTCACTACATCTATGCTTGCCTTGTCATATTTGTTGTCAATATTCTTTTAGGGTGGACCACCCTGTTTCTAAATACTGCAACCGTAGACATGAGTGAATAGTATTTCTCTATGTGATCTCTTCCATCATGTGTGGGCAACGAACACTGCATTGTATAGAAAGAAAGTGTCATTTCTAGCTTTTACATAGGCTTCGATCTTTTACATGGAATACAATCTGCCTACTTGCTTTGTGTCGCACTACCAACACTCCACCCTTGAAGCTAAACATTATGCCACTCATAATTCCTTAGTTTATTTGTTCAAATACGAATTTCATATAATTCTAATGTTCCTACTTCAGTTTTGAAATGTGTGTCTGCCTGTTATAGAGACATAAGGGGTTTGTATTTCTGTGTGTGGTCTGGTCAGCACGGTTGGGGGGTGAACTTTGCATATGCAGGGGTTTATAGGGAGACACTCTTCGAGTTGAATCCGCAATGCATTCCATAGATAATCTGACTACTTTTTATGTTTTCATGAATCTCAGATTCTGAACAGCATCATAATGATTATGAGCTTGCGCGCATGAAAAGAATAAAGCAGAACAATGCCATGGCTGTCAAACTTGGCATTAAGGGACTGAAATCAAGTCTGGATGCAATGCAATGCAAACGCTCTCCACCTATAGATTCATGCTCAGAATATGATCCTAACAGTGATTCTGAGCTAGAGGGAGACCTAAGTCAATGTAGCTCCCTAGTGGAGGAGTCAGAGGAAGATGCCCTATCTTATTCACCCATCAAGGTGCTTGCTCTAACTTTCCAAGGTTATATTTGTCGCACATATCTTGCAACTGATGCTTTGCATTGCTTCTACTTTGTTGAACTGCAATTAGCTTAGTTTACACATCGTGTATGTGAATACGGCCTTCCTATCCATTTTCAGTACATATTCCATCTGTCATCATACCATATTTATACATTCAAATGTTGTTCTTGTGTATCAGACGTTCAAAAGGAAGAGGGCGATTGCTGATCGTGGAGGAGCACAAGCAAAGTATTTGGAAAAGGTAGTGGCACCTGATAAATCAAATAGCCCATTAGGTGTAGTTGCAATATCACCTGACCCACAAAACACCCCAACTCTAGCAGACTCTAGCCCTACTACATTGGTCATTTCTGATGCCCCAACTCAGCAAACCCCAACTGCAGCAAACATTATGATTATGCCAGTTGACATAGCACCAGCTCTATGACGCAAAACCCCCATTCCAGCAAAGAGTACACCAAATCTAGTTGCCAAATCCCTTTTCAGACCAGAGAGAGCCCCAATTGCAGCAAATAGGACCCCTGTTCCATTTCTTCCCAGTTTAGAAGACAAAGCTTATATTGTTGTCAGGAACTTTGTGCGCATCTTTCCTTCGTGGAAAGATTATACCGTAGACACAGAACAATTTCCAGTCTTCCTCCGCAACTTACGCGTAAGTAATGTACTAATGTTATTCATGGTCATTACTGCATATGTTTCTGCTGACAGAAGACACAAGATTTCATTCTTTTAAATAGGCGAGGACCAAACTGGATTGTGGAGACGAGCAAGGGTTGGTTGCGCTTTTCAACCACTCGTTGATGAAGTATCGTTCCTACCTAAGGCAAGCGCACTTCAATGGCAAGCCTCTAAACGAAATTTCTGTAAAGTCTCCGGTGCTACATTTATCCGATGGTGACTGGAATAATCTTGTTACACATTGGTCTCGGCTACAGCGTAAGGTACTATCTATGATATCACATCACAATTTGAACTACATTTCTGCATTTGCCTTAACGTCTCACTTGTACGAAAACTGTTAGCAGAAGAACAGTCGTTCTCAAGGGACCACAGAATCTCGCAACTATACTGCACACTGCATTGCTCTTGTGAGTACCTCTTGCCCTGTATGACCATACTTACTTTCATAGCTGTTTGATTATGTAGCATCACTGCACATGTTAGCCTCATTATCATCCATTTGGTGGACATTATAAGATCCGTATGGACTCTTACATAAATTTAGAATCAACCCAATGCTTTTGAAGAGGTTTAGCTTTGCAGTCCTCTTGTAAGGACTGAACGTCGTCTATCACTATACTTACATTAACAGCTACTCCCTCTGTCCCATAATATAAGAACGTTTTGTATAGTACACCAGTGTTCAAAACACTCTTGTATTATGGGAAGAGGGATTGGTTCATTGTGTATCATTCTGCATCTTATCTCCCTCGCCCACCATTTACTAAAAAAGATCATATCTATATTTAATCTTACCAACAAGTAGAATACACAGACAATGCCAGTGCAGAAGTGTAGCCCATTGCTCTTGTCAGTACATTTTCTCCTGTAATGCTTGTACTTCCAGGGATTGGTAGTTGATTATATAGCATCAATCTGCATCTTATCTTCATTATCCTCTATCCCTTCCAGTATTATCATATCTATAATTACTCTCTACAAAATGTAGAGTATAGGCAATGCTTATGAAGAAGATTCTGTGCTGAAGTTCTTGAGTTATCCTTCCATTGACATGAAGAAGGGCATTATAAAGCCGGTGTTAACTATTAATGTAAGTCAGTACTTCTAAAGCCTTTATCCTCAACTGCTGTTTAATTTGCTCATACTCCCTATCGTTTACTGCTGTTTAGTTTGTTGTTTCTACCAAAATGCATGTTCGCAGGAACCGTAAGTTCTAAGTTTTACTTGTAAAACCAAATTCCTTATTCATACCATGCACATTACTCAATACTCCCTATATGTATGCTTGTTTTTGTGGATCTATAATCCAGTGTGTGGTGAAGCAGCCCACGTTTGCACCTTGTCATCTCCTGTTTTATCTTACTGATGTGGCTAATGATATGAACAACATTCCATGCACATTAACCAAAATAGATACAATGATTTTCTTTGCCCTTCATATATGCTTGTTATGTTGACATGGTAATCCAGTAGTGTGGTGAAGCTCCCCGCATTATGAACAATGCCAAATTATGCTATTGATATTTTGAACTTACTCTTTATTTTCTAATTTGAAATTGGATGGAATTGACAGCACAGTTATCATCTTTGTTTATACACGTGCAAAACCTGTCATCTCTCTGCTTTGTTTCAGGGTGATATGCCTGATGGCATGCACAAGTCTGCTGAAGGCTGTGAGACAAACCCAACATATATTGCAGCAAAGAAGACAAAACATCTTGAAGATAGCGAGACAGCCCCAAAGTCTTGTCTTGATGCAGTGTTCAAGTTACTTGAGACTAGCAGTCAGACAAGCTCACAGAATTCGTTGTCTGAATCAGTTTGACTTCTTCAGTCCCAAGTTCTAGCAGAAAGGCATTCTGCAACTCAACTTCGACTTGAAGTCCTATCTCTAAGAAAGATTGCGGAGAACACCAATGAGAACCTCATCGCTAAACAGCTACACCTGGAAGCTATGACCGACATGCTAGGCCAGTCTCACAGCCTTGCTCAGCAGCTTGCGCAACAGTTCCCGCGCAGGGCTAACCTTTCTTGAATTGTCTTGGAAGTGGTCTCGGTTCAGTATTATTTTGTTACGCTGCAATGGTGCCCAGTTTTTGTAATCTGCTTCTTCGTTGCGCTTTATGATCACTGGTGGCGAACTTCGATGCCCAGTGGATGTAATATACCATAAATCCTTTATTGTATAGTGTAGGTTTATTCTTAGTTACTATGCCGTAATTTCTATACTGTATAGAGTAGGTTTGTTCTTAATTCCTACTAGTTACTGCCATCATTCGCTATCTGAAAAAAATCAGATGTAGTCGACCGGGCCGAAACATTCGCCTCTAACGGGCCTGGTGTTTAGCGGGCCACAATTGGGCCGGCCTACATCTTTCTTGGGCCCGAATGATTGGCGCCTTCACACTTTGCGCAAGGCCCACAACTTACACCAGCCTATATTTTAGTTGGCCTTTTGTGGACCCAGCGCTTAGTTTGGCCCAGGTAGCGTTGGGCCATTAAGAGGCTGAATATTGTACTGGCCTGTTACGGCCCAGATGAAACCATGGGCCTTTAGCAGGCCGAAATGCATATTGGGCCTCAATTTTCACTAGTCGTCGACGGGCCTTCAGCAGGCTGAAATGTAGACCAGGCCTTTTTGGGCCTAGTTATATCACGGGCAGTTACCAGGCCAAAACATATCTCGGGCCTTAGTTGGCCCACTGATATCATGGGCCTTTAAGAGGCCGAAAGCTTAGTACAGACATCAACAGGCCGAATTATGCGGCAGGCCTTTAACAGGCCCAAAGTCACGTTGGGCTTAACTGTTGCCACCTTTATCACGGGCCGTTAGTGGGCCTGATGTCCCGTCGGACCATATATGGCCCATGGGCAGCACGGGCCATTCCCAGGCCAAAAGTCACACCGGGCTGAAATGGGCCCATGTCTACATCGGGCCTCTAACAGGCCCAAAGTCACTGGGCTATAATTGGGCCCAAATATTCGGCGAACAATTAACGGGCCAGATCTGGCTTCGGGCCGTAAATGGGCCCAAATATTCGGCGAACAATTAACGGGCCAGATCTGGCTTCGGGCCGTAAATGGGCCTTTATTAAGCAGGCCGTTATTGGGCTAGCCCACTAGTACCTGAGTAAGTACTACGGGCCTTTTACTGGGCCGACCTTTTTAACCTATATGGGCCTCTGTTGGACCGTGCCACGTGTCGACGTATCATAGGCGCTTTGGGTCCAATGAGTGGATGACATCTGTCCCAACGGTGAGTCGACACGTGTTTCCTCCAGCCAATGATGATTTTACACGTGGAAAATCCCCATTGGTCGGGGCTGTTAACGGGTTATCGGATCCAAAACCGGACCTGATAGCTTAATGGTGTTCCGTTACGGTGGATGCCACGTGTCGGTCACCCTTGATGAAAGCACTTCTGTGACACGCGATTTACCGTCATGGAAGTGGATGATACGTCTCCGTCGTATCTACTTTTCCAAACACTTTTGCCCTTGCTTTGGACTCTAACTTGCATGATTTGAATGGAACTAACCCGGACTGACGCTGTTTTCAGCAGAATTTCCATGGTGTTATTTATGTGCAGAAACAAAAGTTCTCGGAATGACCTGAAACTCCACGGAGATTATTTTTGGAAATAATAAGAAATACTGGCGAAAGAATCAAGGCCAGGGGGCCCACACCCTTTCCACGAGGGTGGGGGCGCGCCTGCCCCCTGGGCGCGCCCCCTGCCTCGTGAGCCCCCTGGAGTTCCGCCGACCTCAACTCCAACTCACATATATTCACGTTCAGAGAGAAAGATTCATCGCGTTTTACGATACGGAGCCGCCGCCAAGCCCTAAACTCTCTCGGGAGGGCTAATCTGGAGTCCGTTCGGTGCTCCGGAGAGGGGAATCCATCGCCATCGTCATCATCAACCATCCTCCATCACCAATTTCATGATGCTCACCGTCGTGCGTGAGTAATTCCATCGTAGGCTTGCTGGACGGTGATGGGTTGGATGAGATTTATCATGTAATCGAGTTAGTTTTGTTAGGGTTTGATCCCTAGTATCCACTATGTTCTGAGACTGATGTTGCTATGACTTTGCTATGCTTAATGCTTGTCACTAGGGCCCGAGTGCCATGATTTCAGATCTGAACCTATTATGTTTTCATGAATATATGTGAGTTCTTGATCCTATCTTGTAAGTCTATAGTCACCTACTATGTGTTATGATCCGGCAACCCCGAAGTGGCAATAATCGGGACCACTCCCGGTGATGACCGTAGTTTGAGGAGTTCATGTATTCATTATGTGTTAATGCTTTGGACCGGTACTCTATTAAAAGGAGGCCTTAATATCCCTTAGTTTCCATTAGGACCCCGCTGCCACGGGAGGGTAGGACAAAAGATGTCATGCAAGTTCTTTTCCATAAGCATGTATGACTATATTCGGAATACATGCCTACATTACATTGATGAATTGGAGCTAGTTCTGTGTCACCCTATGTTATGATTGTTACATGATGAACCGCATCCAGCATAATTCTCCAACACCGATCCAATGCCTACGAGCTTTTCACATATTGTTCTTCGCTTATTTACTTTTCCGTTGCTACTGTTACAATCACTACAAAACCCAAATATATTACTTTTGCTACTGTTACCGTTACTTCCATACTACTTTGCTACTAAATACTTTGCTGCAGATACAAAGTTATCCAGGTGTGGTTGAATTGACAACTCAACTGCTAATACTTGAGAATATTCTTTGGCTCCCCTTGTGTCGAATCAATAAATTTGGGTTGAATACTCTACCCTCGAAAACTGTTGCGATCCCCTATAGTTGTGGGTTATCAGTGGACACTTCTGTGATGATAATTTTGGTAATGTCATGGAACACTTCTACAACAGCACATGTATGACTATCTTGATTCTGTCATAAATTTTTCATGGATGTACATGCATGACAGAAAACGTGACCTACTGTGACAAACACGTATCATCACGGAAGTGTATTTTTTTGTAGTGCAAGAAGGCGGCTACGGATTTAAAGGCCGAACAGGCTGCTCAGCGCCAGTGCCAGGAGAGAATATCTACCATGGAGCGCGAGCTGAAGGATGCCACTAGCAGATGCAAATCCCTCGAGGAGGATAACAAAGCCAAGGCAGCCAAACTCGACAAGGCCTTACTAGAGGCGAAAGAAGCGCGATCCGAATCTAGAGCGGCTCGGGAGGAGATCCGACAGGCTGGGGAGATAGCGGCTGGTAAGCCCTTTCTTTTACAGACTAAGTTCGGTGATCCAAAGTATGCTCTGCTTAACCAAATGTGGAGTTCTCCAGACGCGTTCTTGGATCTGCCGAAGAGTGTTTCCGACGCGACGCAGTTCTTCCAAGCACAGGAAGGGCATGCTGCGGAGAGGCTTTTCGGGTCGCAATTCAACGTGGCAAGGCGTCCGGAGCTGCTGAACGAACAGATGACCCAGTGGGCCGAGCTACACAAGATGTCCGGAGCTGCCATGAAGGACGTCGTGGTTCGGCTATGGCCAGCCGAACCCGTTCCGAGCAGCCATTTTAGTTTGCTGCAACGGCTTGTCGATGCAGTGCCGTGTATTGACGCTGTCAAGCGGTCGGTGTGCATAGAGGTGCCCGGATGGCCTTCGCCCACGTCAAGATGTACTGGGCAAAGATGAAGGCCACCGATGTTGCAACCAAGGGTCCGCCCGGAGGCAAGGACCATCGCACGCTGGAGCATTATTTGGAAGACGTCCTAGAGGGTGCCCGCTTGATAGAGGGTCAGTGCTCGAAGGATATTATATTTGAATAAATGTACCGGAATTGTGAAAACAATATTATGATACGTTAAAGCTGTGTTATATACCTTTGCCATTATTTCCTCCTGTGCGGCCGTTTCTTATAACCTGAAAGTTTGCCAGTCGTCGGCTTCGGCCCCCTCACATATAATACGGGGGTGTTCAGAATAGCGCCTGATCACTCTTGACCCAACGTCTTGGTCCGGAACGGAGGTGTCAGTGCGGCGAACTAGGCAATCGGACTATAGGGCTTTATCACCTTCACTTAGCCATAGGAGTTTTATGGTGGGTCTACGATGTAGGCCCTAGTATGTACACAGTTATCCGAATACGGTTGCGTTACATAGGTGACCAGAAAATCGGTCCTTCGTGTAATACTGAAGAAATCGCAAAAGATTCTGATAAGTCACCGAGTGGTTGACCAGCTCTCGCCGCATCATGACAGTCTGTTTTTGGCTTTCTCTACTGAGGTGTTTAACTAGGTGAACCGGAAACACAATCGCAGTAGTTCTCCCTTTACTACCCTAGCCGATAAGACGGAACGTAGGGTAGCAAGCACAGGAGTCGGGCAACCCAACTATTGACCAAATACATGATTCAGAGCTGATGCATATAATGCCAAACTCGTGACGCCGAAGTATGATATAGAGCTGTTCGGACTTTTTCCGCAACCCATATGTTGCCGTATCAAGCCCCTGGCGATTTGTGCTGAGGTGTCTGCGTGAAACAACCGAAGAAGCAAGGTACGTTTGTGTGCGGAAAAGCAAATACTGAAGACGGATTATGTTCACTAAAATCTGATTGATACGTCGAACGTAATCTTACAGATTATGACACCACCACCCAGGCCATTTTACGTGCGAGGGGTCGAGGGCTGAGGAAAAAGGCTATGTACAGGTTTCAAATAGAGTTTTTGGTCTACAAAAAATCTTTTGGACCTCCTATCGCACGTCTGCGCTGCCTGTGCTTCCGTGAAAAGGCTTCCTTAAAGGGAGCAATCCTCGGTTATTTGTAGGAAAGCCGAGCTCATAAAGAGTCCTTTCAGGTCCATAGGATGGACAGGTATTGATTCACCTGTGGCAAAAAGATAAGAAAATAGTTAGAAAAGAGAAAAGGCTAAAGTCCGGACGAACCGCTTTGTAGGCCTGTCCGTATTGTGCCTCCGCCGATGACCAAGGTATTTTGAGTGCATAATTATGTATGCGCGGTACAAACTCCGCGGGTATAAGAGGCGGACGACGGAGGCGGAGCTGCTAATCCAGCTCTAAAATTGACCAGTCATGTGTAGTAGAGGCCGGCGGTTTAATGACTGATGAGATATGCGGCTTTAGGAGGCCGCTTTGTACTTCGGCTGTGATTACCACAGTGTGCCCCTCAGTGCGGAGGGAGCGTTCCATGTTTCCGTTGATCGTTATGGTGCCGTGTGGACCGGGCATCTTAAGCTTTAGATAGGCGTAGTTTGGGGCCGCATTGAAACGAGCAAAAGCGGTCCGCCCGAGCAGTGCGTGGTAGCCAATGCGGAACGGGACAATATCGAAGATCAAGTCTTCGAGTCGGAGGTTTCCTGGTGAACCGAAGATGACTTCCAGTGAGATTGAGCATGTGCCATGAGCTTCTACGTTGGGTATTACTCCCTTGAAGGTAGTTGTGGTGGGCTTGATCCTTGAAGGGTCAATGCCCATTTTGCGGACAGTGTCTTGATAGAGTAAATTGAGGCTACTGCCGCCATCCATGAGGACTCGCGTGAGATGGAATCGCCGATAATTGGATCGAGGACCAGAGTTGCCGAACCTCCGTGACGGATACTGGTTGGGTGGTCCTTGTGATCAAAAGTGATCGAGCAGACCGCCCATGGGTTCAATTTTGGGGCGTCTGGCTTTATGGCGTTGTCGTCTCATAGTTCGTGCTTGCGCTCCCTTTCAGAGGTATGCGTCTATATCATGTTTACTGTTTTTACTTCGGGGGGAAATTGCTTCTGTCCCCCGGTGCTCGGTAGGTGAGCCTCCTCTTCTTCACTGTCACTGGGCGGCCCCTTCCCTTTGTGTTCGGCATTGAGGTTCCCGGCTTGTTTGAAAACCCAACAATTTCTATTGGTATGGTTGGCGGGTTTGTCGGGGCTACCATGGATCTGACAGGGCCGATCCAGTATCTTGTCTAGATTGGATGGACCATCTCTATTTGCCTTAAATGGCTTCTTCCGTTGACCGGTTTTGGAGCCACTAAATCCGGCATTGATCATTGTGTCTTGGGTTCCTGCATTATTGTTGAGACGCTTGTCTTTATTGCGTCGTGCATCGCCTTTGCCGTCCCTGACTTCGGAGGTGCCAGGATCGCTCGCGCTATTGCTTCTATGAGCGAGCCAGCTATCTTCTCCCGCGCAAAAGCGGATCATTAGTGCGGTGAGAGCTGCCATGGACTTTGGCTTTTCTTAGCCGAGGTGGAGGGCGAGCCACTCGTCGCGGACGATATGTTTAAAGGCCCCGAGTGCTTTGGCATCCGGACAGTCGACAATTTGGTTCTTTTGATTAGGAACCTAGTCCAAAGTTTCCTGGCTGATTCTCTGGGCTGCTGGATGATGTGACTAAGGTCAATGGCGTCTGGAGGCCGGACATATGTACCTTGGAAATTGTCGCGAAAGGCGTCTTCCAAGTCTTCCTAGCTGCCAATGGAGTTCTCTGGGAGGCTGTTTAGCTAGTGCTAGGCTGGTCCCTTTAATTTAATGGGAGGTATTTAATGGCGTGGAGATCATCACCGCGGGCCATGTGGATATGGAGAAGAAAATCATCAATCCATACTGCGGGGTCAGTTGTTCCATCATATGATTCAATATTCATGGGTTTAAACCCTTCTAGGAATTCGTGCTCCATTACTTCATCAGTGAATCAGAGGCGGTGTGCGGCGCCTCTATATCGGGCCAAGTCGCGACGTAGCTCGGATGGATTCTGTCTGCGGTTTTTGGCCCAGACGTGGTTATGCTTGTCATGTCCGGTTAGATAGCCGTCGTCGCGCGCCGGGGCACGCCCCCGCGATTCGTAGATCGGCCTGGTCTGACCTGCTCTCTTTTCCAGGTCCTGCCGCAGGTCATATGTATATCCCCGAACTGTTGTGTTTCTACCTTTACGACGAGGTAGTATGGGCTGGTGTTCGGCTTGAGTTGCCGTTTTGTCCCGGCCACATGGTGGTCGGTCAGACGCGTTATGTGCTGATGGTATGGGCTCCAGTGCCTCGTCGTCGAATTGAGGTAGCAGCTTACACTTCGGGTAGCTTTTGGTTGGTCATGCAAGGCCGTATTCCTCGGCTGCCAGGACATTAGTCCATCTGTCGTTGAGCGTATCCCGTTCGGCTTGAAGCCATTGTTGCTTCCTTTTCAGGCTCCTCGCGGTTGCGATGAGCTGTTGCCTAAAGCGTTCTTGCTCGAGGGGCTCCTCTGGCACGATGAAATCTTCGTCACCGGGGCTTATGTCGTCTTTGGAGGGTGGTATGTAATTGCTGTCCTCCGAGTCCTCGCTTCCGACTGGCTCGTCAGGGTTACCCTGCCCCTCCTCCCTATCATCATGTTCAGGTGTTGGTTCGACAGGGGCATCTGGGTCTTCGGCGTTCTCCGGAGTGTTATTGTCTCCATTGCCGGTATTGCTTTCCTTGCTACGGCGTGATTTTGAACGGCGTCGCTGATGCCGCTTCTTTGGTAGTTTATCAGTGTTATTGTCCTTGATTGGATCCTTACTGCCCTCACCGCCATCCTCTCTTGGCGTATCTACCATGCATACGTCGAATGTGGAGGTGGCCGCCCAGCGTGTGGTATGCGGCGGGTTTTGGCTTTGTTCGTCTCCGGCATCAATGTCCATACCGTAGATGTCTTCGGAGTTACGGTCAAGCATGTCGGTAAGGTCCCCGACACTGGCTATGAAGTGGGTGGTGGGTGGGACCTAAAATTCCCCGCCCTCAGCCCCTAGTCCGGGCTGGGCGTAATTTGGATGTTGCTCCTTTTATAATGACGAGTGATAGCATTAGGTCTAGAGCCTCACTTAAAGGCGAGGTTCAGCCAGGGAAAAGAGAGTCCGTGGAGTATGGCGGGAAGAAAATCCCTTGGCCGGGCTCACATAATGCAGACTCCGAGGGTTCGGGGCCAGTGTTCGGAGAAGAGTCCGGCTTCATGATGATTGCCGTTGATACTACTTCCTCTGGCTCTCCCATGCTAGGCTCAATGGCCGCAAAGAGTCCGGCGGGCTCGAGAATCCCGTCTTCGGACCTGGTGAGGTGCTCCGGATCTAAGGCCAGAGCGGGGGTTGGGGTCGCGAATCCTTGGAAGATCAATTCTCCTCGGATATCAGCGACATAATCCAGGTTTCCAAAACTAATCTGGTGATCTGGGGCATAGCTGTCGATCTGCTCTAGACGGCCAAGCGAGTTGGCCCGCAGTGCAAAGCCGCCGAACACAAAGATCTGGCCGGGGAGAAAGACCTCCCTCAGGGCAGTATTGTTGTAGATTATGGATGGAGCCATCGAACCTTCTGGCGACGACACAGCGGATCTCTCTCAATGAAAGCACCAATGTCGGTGTCAAAACCGGCGGATCTCGGGTAGGGGGTCCCGAACTGTGCGTCTAAGGTCGATGGTAACAGGAGACGGGGGACACGATGTTTACCCAGGTTCGGGCCCTCTTGATGGAGGCAATACCCTACTTCCTGCTTGATTGATCTTGATGAATATGAGGATTACAACAGTTGATCTACCACGAGATCGTAATGGCTAAACCCTAGATGTCCAGCCTGTATGATTTTGATTGCCTCTACGGACTAAACCCTCCGGTTTATATAGACACCGGAGGGGCCTAGGGTTGTATAGAGTCGGTTTACAGAGGAAGGAATCTTCATATCCGAACGCCAAGCTTGCCATCCACGCAAAGGAGAGTCCCATCCGGACACGGGAGGAAGTCTTTTGTCTTGTATCTTCATGGCCCATTAGTCCGGCCCACGTCACATAGCCCGGACGTCCGAGGACCCCTTAATCCAGGACTCCCTTAGTGTGTACTTGTAGACTCTATGTACTCCACAAAAGTTGACATGCTTATAAGAGACATTTTCATCATGACTAGTGCAATCATCATTAGTACTATGGATATTCAAAGAGTTCATACTAACAACATTGCAATCATGCTCATCATACAAATATTTAGTGCCAAACATTTTAATGCATTCTTGTTCTAACACTTAAGCACAATTTTCCTTTCCATTATTTTCACGAAAGATATTAAAAAGATGAAGCATATGAGGCACCCTCAATTCCATTCTTTTTGTAGTTTTCTTTTATAAACTAAACTAGTGATAAAACAAGAAACTAAAAGATTCGATTGCAAGATCTAAAGATATACCTTCAAGCACTCACCTCCCCGGCAACGGCACCAGAAAAGAGCTTGATGTCTACTACACAACCTTCTTCTTGTAGAAGTTGCTGGGCCTCCAAGTGCAGAGGTTTGTACGACAGTAGCAAATTTCCCTCAAGTGGATGACCTAAGGTTTATCAATCCGTGGGAGGTGTAGGATGAAGGTGGTCTCTCTCAAACAACCCTGCAACCAAATAACAAAGAGTCTCTTGTGTCCCCAACACACCCAATACAATGGTAAATTGTATAGGTGCACTAGTTCGGCGAAGAGATGGTGATACAAGTGCAATATGGATGGTAGATATAGGTTTTTGTAATCTGAAAATATAAAAACAGCAAGGTAACTAATGATAAAAGTGAGCACAAACGGTATTACAATGCTTCGAAACAAGGCCTAGGGTTCATACTTTCACTAGTGCAAGTTCTCTCAACAATAATAACATAACTGGGTCATATAACTATCCCTCAACATGCAACAAAGAGTCACACTAAAGTCACTAATAGAGGAGAACAAACGAAGAGATTATTGTAGGGTACGAAACCACCTCAAAGTTATTCTTTTCGATCAATCCATTGGGCTATTCCTATAAATGTCACAAACAGCCCTAGAGTTCATAGTAAAATAACACCTTAAGACACAAATCAACCAAAACCCTAATGTCACCTGATACTCCAATGTCACCTCAAGTATCCGTGGGTATGATTATACGATATGCATCACACAATCTTAGATTCATCTATTCAACCAACACAAAGATCTTCAAAGAGTGCCCCAAAGTTTCTACCGGAGAGTCAAGACGAAAACGTGTGCCAACCCCTTGCATAAGTTCACAAGGTCACTGAACCCGCAAGTTGATCACCAAAACATACATCAAGTAGATCACATTGTCAGGGAAACGACACCTATGGGATCACTGGAATCCCTTCTGCGGTTGGCGGGCGCAGGGTTGTGAGAAGAGCAGGTCCAGGAGCCAGCACACGGATCGTTTACCCAGGTTCGGGCCGCGGAGATGCATAATACCCTAGTCCTGCTTTGGTGGATGTATTGAGTGTTCTTGTGTTCTTGAGCTAGCTACGGGGTGTAACTTGCCCAAAAGAGCCGAATCCCTCTCCAGTATGCCCTGGGCCTCCTTTTATAGTCGAAAGGGGCTGGCATAGTGGCACACAGGAGGTGGAAAGGTGTACAGCGCGAGCCTATCGCCCGACGTTACGGGACAAAGCGCATTAAATGTGCTACTTAGGTGTCCATTAGCTTTATTGGGGGCGAGAACGAGGCCCGTCCCGTCCGTCGCCGCTCCGTCTCGCTTCGACACACGCCCAGGCCAGCGAAGCGTGCGGTGCCATGTAGGCAGGCAGGCTGCTGAGGTGGTACGGTGGCAGGGTCTTCACGAAGATCTGCATGCCACCACGCAGGTGCATGCTGAGTCGGTCTGGAAGCCGCATGTTGCCACGCAGGTGCCTGCCCAGCTGGTTAGGCTGGCAGCTGCA
This sequence comes from Triticum aestivum, assembly GCF_018294505.1. NCBI lineage: Eukaryota > Viridiplantae > Streptophyta > Magnoliopsida > Poales > Poaceae > Triticum > Triticum aestivum. The sequence continues at coordinate 394,941,757 of NC_057814.1, read as the reverse complement.
TGCGAATGGCGGCGGAGCCTTGGCTGGTGCGGGCCTGGCAGTGGCCCTGCTGGCGCCCTCGGGAAGGGCCTTGCCGGGGGCTCGGCAAGGGTCTTGCCGTGGCATCGCAGTTGTCCTCGGCAAGGCGCTTGCCGGGGTCTTATTGATCTCCTTGGCTAGGATCCCCCCGAGGGTCGCCGTCTTCTGATCCTCATCTAATCTTGTGTGTTTATGATCTTGACAAAGATCTGCATGCCACCACAGGGGTGCCTCCCGAGCCCTGGTTCCAATGTGGTTGGTGGGGTCGGAAATCATGGGCTCAAGGGAGGCTCGCTCTGTTGGCATCGGGCAGGCTGCCCCGGCAAGGCCCTTGCCGGGGCTGCGGGGGCTGCCTTGGCAAGAACCTTGCCGAGGGAGTCTACCTCGCCTCCTTGCCCTCTTGTGTTCCTGGTCTTGGCGTTGCCTTGGCCGTCTTGTGCTTTGGCTTCTTCACGGTTTCCCTCCTCTGCCCTGCTTAGCGTGGCCGTGGGCGCGGCTCTGACTCTCCGTGCACAAGTAAAGGGGTACAAAGGAGTGCCCCTACTTTAGTACACCGACAGGAGCCCCCGGGCCTGGGCCACACATAAGCGCGACATGTTGTTGGGCCAGGCCCAGAACGGTGCGTGGGCAGTCAGGGTGGGATTTTTCCGCAGTAATTTTTCACCCGCTGCGCTTCCCCACGACCCGTGTTGAACGCGCGACGTGGAGGGTTGAGCGTGACGCGGGGGTCATGCATGGGGCGGTTCCCGCATGCATGCGTCACATCGTAGTAAAGAGGCAGCTCGCGCCTTCCCCATAAAAAGAAGGAGGTGCGGAGGCGCGGCTCATTTACTAAGCGGACTCGGGTCGCGGTCTTCAAGGCGCCCATGCCCCACGATCACGGGGCGGGGAACGGTCGCCTCACCCGTCCTTTCGATCCTGCCCACTTGCCACGCGTCCTCCATGCAAGTGGCAGGTGGTGGGGGCGGGAAACCGGGCCGTCGCTGATTGGGGCAGCGGGTCGGTCCCGATTCCCTGCGCCCCTGATGGCTGGATTGGCCGAGTGGGGCGGCCGAGCCTCGACCCCGCCCCTTTATAAGGAGGAGGAGGGGGATGTCACTCCACATTCCTTCAGTATCCATCCTCTTCCACCTTCGCTCCTCTCCTCCACCTGCCATGGTGAGAGGAGGTGCTAGGCCTTCGATGGTGGCGGCGAGGGTCACCGCTCGATAGCGTGTTCCTCCTTCCTATGAGCCCGCGGCGGCGGAGCCGGCCACGAGAGGAAGGGGAGGGGCGAGGCCGAGGTCGCCGCGGCGGTCGAGCGAGAGGGGGACGAGGCGGCGCGATGGTCGTGCCTCCGCCAGCGTTGCCCCCCGCGATGGAAGGCCATGTTGGGGACCAGCCCCGCGAGTTTTTCATCAGGCTGCGTCGGCCACCGCGTCGTCGTCTCCGCCTCCCCTCCCCATTTGCTCAGGAGATGGAGCTCGATCCGCCCCAGACCCTCAAGCTGCACATGAGGGTCTGCGGGAATGGCGGCACGCGGGTCGACGTCGACTTCCCCGCTCCTCATGTCATGTACCTCTGTCGTGGATGGAAGACATTTGCTCGCATCCACAACCTGACGGCGGGGCTCGTCCTCTATTTCAAGTTAATGGAGGGTGGCTTGCTCTCCGTCAAGGTCTTTGGAGATCTTGGAACTCGTCTAAAGTGCTATGTGGAGAGCTCCTCTAACAATGAAGATTCCTCCTCGAGCGGGAGTGACGAGGAGGACAGCGACAGCGACGACGAGGGAGTCGAGCGGCAGGATGCCGACTCCGACTTCGACTGACCGCGTCACTCCTTCCTCGGCCACGCGCCCTGCCAAGGGTCTTCCTCGCCAAGCTCTCCATCGGGGCGCTCCCCGTCGTCTCCTTGGGCGGCTGGCGTAGGAGGGCCGAAGAAGGCGAAGAAGGCAGGTGGCGGCCGTCAAGTCGGAGTACGCGGGCACCAACGCCTTCGTCGCGTATTGCCAGCCCGCAGCCTCGTCTTCCAGCTCCTTCCCCGGCACCAAGATGTTCTCTTGGTGCCTTCTGCTCCTTGCACCTCGCCTACGCGCCCCTTTTGCCCTCCTGCTGTCTTGTTCCACCTTCTGAGGAGAGGGACAAGAAAGGGATTACGGGCACCTTATCTCTTTTTAGTTTGTAAGCCTGCGGGCACTTGTTAATTTTAAGACTTGTAATCCCAATGCTCATGTTTTTAATTCCGTATGAACTGTACCTGTATGGGATGTTTTTAATGAAAAAGGGTGTTTGCCGGGTTTCTTTGTGCATGGGCGAGGCCCATGCCAAGGGGTGAATCCTTGTTAGTTTTAAGATAAACATTGTCGCCCGGCAACAGGCCCTGCCTTCCCCCCACTTCAGCCGACCATTCTCACGCTATTGGCGGAGGCAGGGTGGAGTGGAGTTAGGCCCCTCGTTTACTTTCTTGCCACCGTGACTACGACCAAGTTCCGACCCAAGGGGATGGCTCTCGAGTACAGGAAAAGGGGAGCACGGTGGTTTAAGAATATAAACGCGGTTTCACATGTCCCAGTTCTATACGGAAAGGCATAACAGGGGATGAAAGACTTATCTGAACCCGCTGCCCCCGGCAACCTTGGCTCGCCGGAGTTGGATCCTAGTGTCTTCAGCCCCCGGCAGTCTTGGCTTGCCGGGGCCGGGGCGTCGGTTCGTCCTCTTTCTCCCAAGCGGCTCAGCAGAAGTGTCCATGTGGCCTGCGAACCAAATAAGACAGAAAGACGCGAACTCGACCTCTAGGCTAGGGGTTAGTCGTCGCCAAGCACTACCAACCCTAACCGAGGGAGGGACTTAAACCTAGCATGCATGCTATAACTTAGGGCACCAGCGCTTCGTCGCGCCAGTGCTTCATTTATTTATGCTCAGGGGTCTGCGCCTGGCTTTGTACAGAGGGTTACATGCCTTGTCGGCAAGGCTTGTACAAAAGGTGGCTTGCCGGGAGGCCCGGCAAGCCGCGCCTTATGGGTAAAATTTGCGAAGATGCTTGATGTTCCAGGAGTTGCTCACTGGGACAGCATCTTCAGTCTCCAGGCGGACTGCACCAAGCCTGGTGACTCGTATTACCCGATAAGGGCCTTCCCACTTCGGTGTCAACTTGTTGGAATTCTTGGCCGACTGAACGCGCCGAAGAACAAGGTCGCCTTCCTCAAAGCTTCGGGCATGAACCTTGCGGCTATCATAGCGGCGCAAGGCTTGCTGGTAGCATGCTGCTCTCACAGCTGCCCGAAGACGATCTTCCTCAAGGAGCGTTGCGTCATCTTGCTGCAATTACTCTTGCTCAAGCTCGTCGTAAGCGAGCACTCGAGGTGACCCGTATATGAGTTCCGTGGGGAGAACTGCTTCTGCCCCGTATACCAGAGCAAAGGGTGTCTGGCCGATGGCTCGATTTGGCATCGTCCTGATTGACCAAAGAACCGCCGGCAACTCATCAATCCAGCGCCTTCCGCTCTTGTGCAGCCTGTCAAAAGTCTTTGTCCTCAGGCCACGCAACACTTCAGCATTTTCCCTCTCTGCCTGGCCGTTGCTCCGTGGGTGTGCCACGGAAGCGAAACAGACCTTGATGCCGAGGTCTTGGATGTATTGCATGAAGGTGTGGCTCGTGAACTACGTGCCATTGTCGGTGATGACTCTGCTTGGCACACCAAAACGGCACACTAGCCCCTTGAAGAACTGGACGGCTGACTGTGTTGTCACCTTCCTCACTGCTTCCACCTCTGGCCACTTTGTGAACTTGTCGATCGCAACATACAAGTACTCAAAGCCCCCGACAGCGCGGGGGAAAGGGCCCAGTATGTCGAGCCCCCAGACCGAAAATGGCCAGGAGAGAGGAATTGTCTGAAGGGCTTGAGCTAGTTGATGAAGCTTCTTTGAATGGAACTGACACGCTTCGCACTTGGTTACTAGTGCCTGATACGTCCATTTTGCATCATGCTTTTATATCGATACTTATTGCATTATGGGCTGTTATTACACATTGCGTCACAATACTTATGCCTATTCTCTCTTATTTTACAAGGTTTACATAAGGAGGGAGAATGTCGGCAGCTGGAATTCTGCGCTGGAAAAGGAGCAAATATTAGAGACCTATTCTGCACAACTCCAAAAGTCCTGAAACTCCACGAAAGTTATTTTTGGAAATAATAAAAAATACTGAGCGGAAGAAATACGTCAGGGGGGCCTCCACCTGTCTACGAGGGTGGGGGCGCGCCCTACCCCCTAGGCGCGCCCCCTGCCTCGTGGGCCCCCTGTTGGCCCTCCGGTGCCCATCTTCTGCTATATGAAGTCTTTTGTTCGAAGAAAAATCATAAGCAAGCTTTCGGGACGAGACTCCGCCGCCACGAGGCGGAACCTTGGCGGAACCAATCTAGGGCTTTGGCAGAGCTGTTCTGCCGGGGACACTTCCCTCCGGGAGGGGGAAATCATCGCCATCGTCATCACCAACGCTCCTCTCATCGGGAGAGGGCAATCTCCATCAACATCTTCACCAGAACCATCTCCTCTCAAACCCTAGTTCATCTCTTGTATCCAATTCTTGTCTCTAAGTCTGGGATTGGTACCGGTAGGTTGCTAGTAGTGTTGATTACTCCTTGTAGTTGATGCTAGTTGGTTTATTTGGTGGAAGATCATATGTTCAGATCCTTTATGCATATTAATACCCCTCTGATTATGAACATGAATATGCTTTGTGAGTAGTTACGTTTGTTCCTGAGGACATGGGAGAAGTCTTGCTATTAGTAGTCATGTGAATTTGGTATTCGTTCAATATTTTGATGAGATGTATGTTGTCTCTCCTCTAGTGGTGTTATGTGAACGTCGACTACATAACACTTCACCATTATTTGGGCCTAGAGGAAGGCATTGGGAAGTAGTAAGTAGATGATGGGTTTCTAGAGTGACAGAAGCTTAAACCCTAGTTTATGCGTTGCTTCGTAAGGGGCTGATTTGGATCCATATGTTTCATGCTATGGTTAGGTTTACCTTAATACTTTTGTTGTAGTTGCGGATGCTTGCAATAGAGGTTAATCATAAGTGGGATGCTTGTCCAAGTAAGGGCAGCACCCAAGCACCGGTCCACCCACATATCAAATTATCAAAGTACCGAACGCGAATCATATGAACGTGATGAAAACTAGCTTGACGATAATTCCCATGTGTCCTCGGGAGCGTTTTTCTCTATATAAGAGTTTGTCCAGGCTTGTCCTTTGATACAAAAAGGATTGGGCCACCTTTCTGCACTTTATTTACTTTTGTTACTTGTTGCTCGTTACAAATTATCCTATCACAAAACTATCTGTTACCTATAATTTCAGTGCTTGCAGAGAATACCTTGCTGAAAACCGTTTATCATTTCCTTCTGCTCCTCGTTGGGTTCGACACTCTTACTTATCGAAAGGACTACGATAGATACCCTATACTTGTGGGTCATCAAGACTCTTTTCTGGCGCCGTTGCCGGGGAGTGAAGCGCCTTTGGTAGGTGGAATTTGGTAAGGAAAAATTTATATAGTGTTACTATGGAAAGTAATCCTCTGAGGGGCTTGTTCGGGGTATCTTCACCCCGACCAGTAGAGCAAAGAGTTTCTCCTCAACCTACTAAACCTGCTGAAGATGAAAATGTCCACTTTGAGATTCCTTCGGGTATGTTAGAAAAACTGCTAGCTAATCCTTTTGTAGGAGATGGAACAAAGCATCCTGATGAACACCTAATATATGTGGATGAAGTTTGTGGATTACTTAAGCTTGCAGGTATACCGGTTGATTTTATTAAGAAGAAGGTCTTCCCTTTATCTTCGAAGGGAGATGCATTGACATGGTATAGGCTATGTGATGATACGGGATCATGGAACTACAAACGATTGAAATTGGAATTTCATCAGAAATTTTATCCTATGCATCTTGTTCATCGTGATCGCAATTATATATATAATTTTTGGCCTCGCGAAGGAGAAAGCATCGCTCAAGCTTGGGGGAGGCTTAAATCAATGTTATATTCATGCCCCAATCATGAGCTCTCAAGAGAAATGATTATTCAAAAAATTTATGCTCGGCTTTCTGATAACAATCGCACCATGCTCGATACTTTGGCTCTTTTATGATGAAGACTATTGAATTAAAATGGGATTTATTGGATAGAATTAAACGCAACTCTGAAGATTGGGATGACGAAGGTAAGGAGTCAGGTATGGCACCTAAGTTTGATTGTGTTAAATCTTTTATGGATACCGATGTTTTCCATAAATTTAGCACTAAATATGGACTTGACTCTGAGATAGTAGCTTCTTTCTGTGAATCTTTTGCTGCTCATATTGATCTCCCTAAGGAGAAGTGGTTTAAATATCATCCTCCCATAGAAGTAAAATTAGCTGCACCTATTAAAGTTGAAGAAAAGACTATCACTTATAATGATCCTATTGTTCCTACTTCTTATGCTGAGAAACCACCTTTCCCTGTTATAATAAAGGATCATGCTAAAGCTTCAACTGTGGTTCGTAAAAGCAATATTAGAACTTATACACCTCCTAGAATTGCCAAACCTTGTGCTAAAGATAAACATAGACCTGTGGTAGGCATGCCTGTTATTTCTGTTAAAATAGGAGATCATTGTTATCATGGCTTATGTGATATGGGTGCTAGTGCTAGTGCTATACCTCATGACTTATACAAAGAAATTATGCATGAAATTGCACCTGCTGAGATAGAAGGTATTGATGTTACCATCAAACTTGCTAATAGAGACACAATATCACCCATTGGAATTGTTAGAGATGTTGAAGTCTTGTGTGGGAAAACTAAATATCCTGCTGATTTTCCCCACAAGATAGATTTTGTCCCATTATATTTGGTAGACCCTTCTTAAACACTGTTAATGCTAAGATAGACTGCAAAAAGGATGTTGTTACTATTGGTTTGGGTGATATGTCTCATGAGTTCAATTTCTCTAAATTTAGTAGACAACATCGTGAAGAGGAATTGCCTAGTAAAGATGAAATTATTGGTCTTGCTTCTATTGCCATACCTCCTAGTGATCCTTTAGAACAATATTTGCTAGACCATGAAAATGATATGTTTATGAATGAAAGAAGGGAAATACATGAAGTATTCTTTAAATAGGAACCCATCCTGAAACACAATTTGCCTATTGAAATCCTAGGGGATCCTCCTCCACCCAAGGGTGATCCCGTGTTTGAGCTTAAACCGTTGCCTGATACTCTTAAATATGCTTATCTTGATGAGAAAAAGATATATCCTGTTATTATTAGTGCTAACCTTTCAGAGCATGAAGAAGAGAGATTATCGAAAACTCTAAAGAAGCACCGCGCTGCTATTGGATATACTCTTGATGATCTTAAGGGCATTAGTCCCACTCTATGTCAACATAAAATAAATTTGGAGAAAGATGCCAAACCAGTTCGTGATCACCAACGACGGCTGAATCCTAAGATGAAAGAAGTGGTAAGAAAGGAAATACTAAAGCTCCTTGAGGCAGGTATAATTTATCCCGTTGCTGATAGTCAGTGGGTAAGTCCTGTCCATTGTGTCCCTAAGAAGGGAGGTATTACTGTCGTTCCTAATGATAAAGATGAATTGATCCTGCAAAGAATTATTACAGGTTATAGGATGGTAATTGATTTCCATAAATTAAATAAAGCTACTTAAAAGGATCATTACCCCTTACCTTTTATCGATCAAATGCTAGAAAGATTATCTAAACATACACATTTTTGCTTTCTAGATGGTTATTCTGGTTTCTCTCAAATACCTATGTCAGCCGATGATCAATCAAAGACCACTTTTACTTGCCCTTTCGGTACTTTTGCTTATAGACGTATGCCTTTTGATTTATATAATGCACCTGCTACCTTTCAAAGATGCATGATGGCTATATTCTCTGACTTTGGTGAAAAGATTTGTGAGGTTTTCATGGACGACTTCTCCGTCTATGGATCCTCTTTTGATGATTGCTTAAGCAACCTTGACCGAGTTTTGCAGAGATGTGAAGAAACTAATCTTGTCTTGAATTGGGAAAAGTGCCACTTTATGGTTAATGAAGGTATTGTCTTGGGGCATAAAGTTTCTGAAAGAGGTATTGAAGTTGATAAAGCCAAGGTTGATGCTATTGAAAAGATGCCATGTCCCAAGGACATCAAAGGTATAAGAAGTTTCCTTGGTCACGCCGGATTTTATAGGAGGTTCATTAAGGACTTCTCTAAAATTTCTCAGCCTCTGACTAATTTATTACAAAAAGATATACCATTTGTCTTTGATGATGATTGTGTAGAAGCATTTGAAATACTTAAGAAGGCATTGATCTCTGCACCTATTGTTCAGCCACCTGATTGGAATTTACCCTTTGAAATTATGTGTGATGCTAGTGATTATGCTGTAGGTGTTGTTCTAGGGCAAAGAGTTGATAAGAAATTAAATGTTATTCAATATGCTAGCAAAACTCTAGACAATGCTCAAAGAAATTATGCTACTAAGGAAAAAGAATTCTTAGCAGTTGTATTTGCTTGTGATAAGTTCATACCTTATATTGTTGATTCTAAAGTAACTATTCACACTGATCATGCTGCTATTAAATATCTTATGGAAAAGAAAGATGCTAAACCTAGACTTATTAGATGGGTTCTCTTGCTACAAGAATTTGATTTACATATTGTTGATAGAAAGGGAGCTGAGAACCCCGTTGCAGACAACTTGTCTAGGTTGGAAAATGTTCTTGATGATAGCTTCCCTGATGAGCAATTAAATGTCTTAAATACTACTCGTACTGCTCCTTTGTATGTTGATTATGCTAATTACATCGTTGCTAAATTCATACCACCTAGTTTCACATACCAGCAAAAGAAAAAGGTTTTGTATGATTTGAGACATTACTTCTGGGATGACCCTCATCTTTATAAAGAAGGAGTAGATGGTGTTATTAGACGTTGTGTACCTGAGCATGAGCAGGAACAAATCCTACACAAGTGTCCCTCCGAGGCTTATGGAGGACACCACGCTGGAGATAGAACTGCACATAAGGTATTGCAATCCGGTTTTTATTGGCCTACTCTCTTCAAGGATGCCCGTAAGTTTGTCCTATCTTGTGATGAATGTCAAAGAATAGGTAATATTAGTAGACGTCAAGAAATGCCTATGAATTATTCACTTGTTATTGAACCATTTGATGTTTGGGGATTTGATTATATGGGACCTTTTCCTGCCTCTAATGGTTACACACATATTTTAGTTGCTATTGATTACGTTACTAAGTGGGTAGAAGCTATTCCAACTAGTAGTGTTGATCATAACACTTCTATTAAGATGCTTAAAGAAGTTATTTTTCCGAGGTTTGGAGTCCCTAGATATTTAATGACTGATGGTGGTTCACATTTTATTCATGGTGCTTTTCATAAAATGCTTGCTAAGTATGATGTTAATCATAGAATTGCATCTCCTTATCACCCATAGTCTAGTGGTCAAGTAGAATTGAGCAACAGAGAGCTCAAATTAATTTTGCAAAAGATTGTTAATAGATCTAGAAAGAATTGGTCCAAGAAACTTGATGATGCATTATGGGCTTATAGAACTGCATATAAAAATCCTATGGGTATGTCTCCGTACAAAATGGTTTATGGAAAAGCATGTCACTTACCTCTCGAACTAGAACATAAGGCTTATTTGGGCTATTAAAGAGCTCAATTATGATTTCAAACTTGCTGGTGAGAAGACGTTATTTGACATTAGCTCACCTGATGAATGGAGAACCCAAGCCTACGAGAATGCCAAGTTGTTTAAAGAAAAAGTTAAAAGATGGCATGAAAAAGGATACAAAAGCGTGAGTTTAATGTAGGTGATTATGTACTGCTATACAACTCTCGTTTAAGATTTTTTGCAGGAAAACTTCTCATTAAATGGGAAGGCCCTTACGTTATCAAGGAGGTCTATCGTTCCGGTGCCATAAAAATCAACAACTTTGAAGGCACAAATCCGAAGGTGGTAAACGGTCAAAGAATCAAACATTATATCTCAGGTAATCCCATAAATGTTGAAACCAATGTTATTCAAACCACAACCCCGGAGGAATACATAAGGGACACTTTCCGGAACGTTTCAGACTCCAAAAAGGAATAGGTATGTGGTACGGTAAGTAAACTGACTCCAAAACAGTTTTTATGGCAATATTTCTCCGATTTGGAATATTTAGAAAAATAGAAAAATAAGAAGCAGTCCGGGAAGGACACGAGGCCTCCACGAGGGTGGAGGGCGCGCCCTACCCTACTGGGCGCGCCCCCCTACCTCGTGGACACCTCGTGTGCTCTCGGGACTCCGTTTTCTTGCACGATACGTATTTTGGTCGGTAAAAATTCATTATATATTCTCCCGAAGGTTTTGACTCCTGTATCACGCAAATATCCTCTGTTCTTGTTTCGAGCTGTTTCTCTGACAGATCTAGATCATCATGACGTCTCCAAGTGCCCCCAAGGACAAGTTCTTCGAGAAGGTCATCAATCCCTACCTCGCGGAGGTGCTGCAACACCCTCAAACCATTGAGATGCATGAGGGGGTGTTGAACATTCGCGATGTTGAAGGACCACAGAGGACCGGAAGCGTGGAGACAAGGCTTGAAGTAATGGAGCAACAAGTTTTCAAGTGCCAGGAGATGGTGGAGCGTGGACTTGACTCCAATCACATAATGATCACGGAGTTCACCAACAACCACAAGCTGGACGCCAAGGACATTGGGGTGGCCATCTTCAAGCTCCACGAGAAAATTGAGCACCTCCAAGCCCAAAACTGTGAGTATGAATATAGATTCAAGAGGATGAGTTTGGCTGCAGATTTAAGGATCCCGGAGACTCGATCATCCTTCTATGATGGTGAGCCTATGCCTTGGAAGATGGACGAAAAGCCTACATCATCAACAATCCCTTCACCAGCAAAGGAGACATAATCACATGGGTATGGGCACTCCCCTTGGCAACTACCAAGCTTGGGGGAGATGCCCCGGTATCGTATCACCATCACACTCCTATCTTTACCATTTTTCTTAGTTTGATCCTATTTAGTAGTATCTTGATCTAGTAGAATAAAAGTTTTGGTATGATCTAGTTTTGAGTTTTGCTTTATGATCTCTCTTTGTAATCGAGTTTGTGAGCTATATAATAAATATTAGTGTTGAGTCAAGGGCCTGATTATCTTGCTATGATTTTGAGGGAATAAAAGAAAAGAGAAAAGAAAAAAAGAAACAAAGAGATCATATGGATCTTATGAAGAGTAATGACTTCACATAGGAAGAGTATGATGATTAAAAATTGTTGAGAGTTGACAAACATAGCCTTGGTCGTCATTGCAATTAATAGGAAGTAATAAAGAAAGAGAGGTTTCACATATAAATATACTATCTTGGACATCTTTTATGATTGGGAGCACTCATCAAAATATGACATGCTAAAGAGTTGATGTTGGACAAGGAAGACAATGTAATGGGTTGTGTTTTCTTATATCTGAGATAAAGTATATTGTCATGGATCATCCAACATGTTGAGCTTGCCTTTCCCCCTCATGCTAGCCAAATTCTTTGCACCAAGTAGAGATACTACTTGTGCTTCCAAAAACCCTTAAACCAGTTTTGCCATGAGAGTCCACCATATCTACCTATGGATTGAGTAAGATCCTTCAAGTAAGTTGTCATCGTGCAAGCAATAAAAATTGCTCTCTAAATATGTATGATTTATTGGTGTGGAGGGAATAAGCTTTATACGATCTTGTGATGTGGAAGAAATAAAAGCGACGGACTGCATAATAAAGGTTCATATCACAAGTGGCAATATAAAGTGACGTTCTTTCGCATTAAGATTTTGTGCATCCAACCCTGAAAGTGCATGGCAACCTCTGCTTCCCTCTGCGAAGGGCCTATCTTTTACTATTATCTTCTACCTAATGCAAGAGTCATGGTGATCTTCACCTTTCCTTTTTACATTTTATCCTTTGGCAAGCACAGTGTGTTGGAAAGATCCTGATATATATATCTAATTGGATATGGGTTAGCATGAATTATTATTGTTGACATTACCCTTGAGGTAAAAGGTTGGGAGGCGAAACTATAAGCCCCTATCTTTCTCTGTGTCTGATTAAAACTCCGTAACCACAAGTATTGTGTGAGTGTTAGCAATTATGAAAGACTAAATGATAGTTGAGTATGTGGACTTGCTAGAAAGCTCTGACATAGACTCTTTCTGATGTTATGATAAATTGCAGTTGCTTCAATGACTGAGATTATAGTTTGTTAGTTCTCAATAAAGTTTCTGATTCATACTTTGCATTGTGAATAGATTATGAATTGAGCATAAGAAATTATATGACAATATCCATATATGTTGTTGTTATGAGAATAATCATGATGCCCTCATGTCCGTATTTTATTTTATCGACACCTCTAACTCTAAACATGTGGACATATTTATCGTTATCGGCCGTCGCTTGAGGACAAGTGAGGTCTAAGCTTGGGGGAGTTGATACGTCCATTTTGCATCATGCTTTTATATCGATATTTATTGCATTATGGGTTGTTATTACACATTACGTCACAATACTTATGCCTATTCTCTCTTATTTTACAAGGTTTACATAAGGAGGGAGAATGCCGGCAGCTGGAATTCTGGGCTGGAAAAGGAGCAAATATTAGAGACCTATTCTGCACAACTCCAAAAGTCCTGAAACTCCACGAAAGTTATTTTTGAAAATAATAAAAAATACTAAGCGGAAGAAATACGTCAGGGGGGCCTCCACCTGTCCACGAGGATGGGGGGCGCGCCCTACCCCCCTGGGCGCGCCCCCTGCCTCGTGGGCCCCCTGTTGGCCCTCCGGTGCCCATCTTCTGCTATATGAAGTCTTTCGTCCGACGAAAAATCATAAGCAAGCTTTCGGGACGAGACTCCGCCGCCACGAGGTGGAACCTTGGCGGAACCAATCAAGGGCTCCGACAAAGCTGTTCTGCCGGGGACACTTCCCTCCGGGAGGGGGAAATCATCGCCATCGTCATCACCAACTCTCCTCTCATCGGGAGAGGGCAATCTCCATCAACATCTTCACCAGCACCATCTCCTCTCAAACCCTAGTTCATCTCTTGTATCCAATTCTTGTCTCTAAGTCTGGGATTGGTACCTGTAGGTTGCTAGTAGTGTTGATTACTCCTTGTAGTTGATGCTAGTTGGTTTATTTGGTGGAAGATCATATGTTCAGGTCCTTTATGCATATTAATACCCCTCTGATTATGAACATGAATATGCTTTGTGAGTAGTTATGTTTGTTCCTGAGGACATGGGAGAAGTCTTGCTATTTAGTAGTCATGTGAATTTGGTATTCGTTCGATATTTTGATGAGATGTATGTTGTCTCTCCTCTAGTGGTGTTATGTGAACGTCGACTACATAACACTTCACCATTATTTGGGCCTAGAGGAAGTCATTGGGAAGTAGTAAGTAGATGATGGGTTGCTAGAGTGACAGAAGCTTAAACCCTAGTTTATGTGTTGCTTCGTAAGGGGCTGATTTGGATCCATATGTTTCATGCTATGGTTAGGTTTACCTTAATACTTTTGTTGTAGTTGCGGATGCTTGCAATAGAGGTTAATCATAAGTGGGATGCTTGTCCAAGTAAGGGCAGCACCCAAGCACCGGTCCACCCACATATCAAATTATCAAAGTACCGAACGCGAATCATATGAACGTGATGAAAACTAGCTTGACGATAATTCCCATGTGTCCTCGGGAGTGCTTTTCTCTATATAAGAGTTTGTCCAGGCTTGTCCTTTGCTACAAAAAGGATTGGGCCACCTTGCTGCACTTTATTTACTTTTGTTACTTGTTGCTCGTTACAAATTATCCTATCACAAAACTATCTGTTACCTATAATTTCAGTGCTTGCAGAGAATACCTTGCTGAAAACCGCTTATCATTTCCTTCTGCTCCTCGTTGGGTTCGACACTCTTACTTATCGAAAGGACTACGATAGATCCCCTATACTTGTGGGTCATCAGTGCCGTTGCATCCTGGAGGGCAGTGGGCCAGAAGAAACCCTGCCGGCAAGGGCCCTCGACCCTATGTGGGAGCCACATATGCCTCTGTGTATCTCCTCCAACAGCTCCAGTCCTTCCTCCTGGGGAATGCACTTCAATTTCACACCGTTCGGTCTCCTCTTGTACAGGATGTCATCGACGAACTGATACATAGCAGACCGACGGGCTACCTTCTCCGCTTCTTCCTTCTCCTCAGGAAGCTCCCCTGTTTGGAGGAATCGGACGGTATGTTGTGCCCATGCCGGAGCCTGGGGCTCGACGGCAAGGACCAAAGGCATTTCTTCTGCCATGGGAGCGGTTGTCTCTACGGCCAGGGCTTGACGGCTTGCCAGAGTTGATCGCTCCTCGGCAGGCTCAGAGTCCACGGCAACACCCTTGTCGGTGGCCCCTAGGGGCTCAGCGGGAAAGTACTTGCCGCGGCCTGATTTCCTCCGCTTGTTCTGCTCCGTTGATGGTTCGACGGATGGTTGAGTTAACTGAAGCAAAAAGGTACCTGGTTCCACAGGTAGCTTGAATGCAGCGTGCTTTGACAGGTAATCGGCGATGTCGTTCTCCGCTTGGGGAACGTGCTCCGCTTGTATACCATCAAAGCGCTCCTCCAGCTTCCTCACCTCATCTACGTAGGCCTCCATCAACGGGCTCTGATAATCTTTGTTGACTTGTCTGACGACAAGCTGCGAATCACCCCTGATGATGAGCTTTTTAACTCCGAGGTCTGCCGCGATCCTGAGACCGGCAAGCAACCCCTCGTACTCAGCAGTGTTGTTGGTGGACATCTCCCTGGGAAAGTGCATCAGGATTACATACTTGAGGTGCTCTCCGGTGGGTGCGACGAGCAGCACACCAGCACCGGCGCCTTGCAGCGAGAAAGCTCTGTCAAAGTACATAATCCAGTCGCGAGCTGTTTCCTTGCCGGGGAGAGTGGTCTCCTGGATCTCTTCATCAGGCGTTGAGGTCCATTCTGCAATGAACTCCGCCAGGACTCTACTCTGGATTGTTGAAGTACTTTCAAACTTCAACCCAAAGCTTGATAACTCCAAGGCCCACTCCACAATCCTTCCGGTTGCGTCTGGGTTGTGCAGTATCCGTTGCAACGGGAGGCGGGTGACGACTGTGATCTCGTGGCCCTGGAAGTAATGACGCAGCTTCCTCGAGGCCATAAGGAGGCCGAAGAGCAATTTCTGCACACCGGAGTACCTTGACCTAGCCCCCTGCAAGAGGGAGCTGACAAAGTAAACCGGGTGCTACATCATCTTCTTCTTCTTCACCACTTCACTGGACTGCGCGGGCCCTGTCCTGACGGCGTCAGACTCCGCCGGGGGCCTTGCCTTGCCGGCACCAGGCCCTGCTGGGGAAATCTCTGACTCGCCATCTACTGGTCCTGCCATTGCCACTGCCTCTTCGTCGACCTCCCTCTGCGCCACCAGCGCGGCGCTGACCACTTGATTCGTCGCCGCCAGGTACAGCAGCAATGGCCCTTGCAGTTTAGGCGCCACCAGTACTGGTGTAGAAGAGAGGTATTTCTTCAGATCCTGCAGTGCTGCTTCGGCCTCCGGGGTCCACTCCATTGGGCCCGCCTTTTTCAAAATTTTGAAAAAGGGAAGGGCGCGCTTGGCAGGCTTGGAGATGAATCGGCTCATGGCGGCAACGCAGCCAGTGAGCCGACGCACATCCTTGATCCTCTTGGGCGCCTCAATCTGCTTGATAGCCTTGATTTTGTCTGGGTTTGCCTCAATCCCACGCTGTGACACAAAGAACCTGAGAAGTTTGCCGGACGGAACACCAAAGACACACTTCTCGGGGTTCAGCTTGAGGTTGATCTTGCGCAGGTTGGCAAACATCTCTTCTAAGTCTTGTATAAGAGTTGCCCTGTCCTTGGTTTTGACCACTATGTCATCCATATAAGCTTCCATATTTCTATGTAGCTGGGGCTCAAAACCAATTTGGACTGCCCTTGCAAAGGTCGAGCCAGCACTCTTCAACCCGAAAGGCATCCGTAAAAAGCAATACGTACCACATGGGGTGATGAATGCTGTCTTCTCTTCGTCTTCTCTTGTCATGAAGATCTGGTGGTAGCCCGAGTAGGCGTCGAGGAATGATAACAGATCACACCCGGCCGTGGAGTCGACAATCTGGTCGATGCGCAGCAACGGGAAGGGGTCCTTAGGACAAGCCTTATTGATATCTGTGTAGTCAATACACAGCCTCCACTTCCCGTTTGCCTTGAGCACCACCACCGGATTGGCCAACCACGTCGGATGGAGCACTCCCCTTACCAAGCCTGCTGCTTCCAACTTCCTGATCTCCTCTGTGATGAACTCCTGCCGTTCCAAAGCTTGCTTCCTGACCTTCTGCTTGACGGGTCGCGCGTGGGGGCAGACAGCAAGATGGTGCTCAATCACTTCCCTGGGAACGTCGGGGATGTCAGATGCTTGCCATGCAAACACATCGACGTTCGCCCACAGGAAAGTGACGAGCGCGCTTTCCTATTTGCTGTCAAGGGTGGAGCTTATGGTGAAAGCCCCTCCCGTGCCATCCTCCTTGACGGACACCTTCTTGGTCTCTGGTGGTGCAGCTCTGGATTTCTTACTCTTGCCGAGGGAGCTCTCCCGCACATCCTCGATGGTAGCACAACACTCCGAAGAGGTGCGCTTGCCGGAGTGGGTGCGAGAGGTCCTGCCGGTCTTCTTCTTACCTCCCGGGGCTTCAGCGGTAGGAGCATGTGCCTTGGCGGCAGTTGCTGCAACTGCTTCCCTGTAGAGTAGGTTGGCGCAGATCAGCGCATCTTTCTTGTCACAAGGAACAGTGATGATGGTCATTGGCCCAGGCATCTTCAGCATGTTGTAGGAGTAATGTGACACCGCCATGAACTTGGCTAGTGTCGGGCGGCCGAGAATCCCGTTGTAGGGCAAGGGGATCTCGGCTACGTCGAAGACGATCCTCTCCGTCTTGTAGTTCAACTCGCCCCCAAACTTCACGGGCAGCGTGACCTTACCCTTCGGCTGACTCCTTCCTGGAATGACCCCTTGAAATGTGTCTGTTTCCTCGAGGTCTCCATCAGGAATTTGCAGCCTCTTAATCACAACAGGCGAGATCAAGTTTAGACTGGCCCCGCCATCGACTAACATCTTGTTCACCTTGAGGTTGCGTATCATTGGTGAAACCAACTACGGCAAGCACCCGACCGCAGTTGTGCGATCAGCGTGGTCCTTGGCGTCAAAGATGATAGGCGTGCTGGACCACTTCAGTGGCTTCTTAGCGTCGAATGATGGCTCCGCTACTGTGGTCTCACGCGCCCACTGCTTGAGCTGGCAGTGAGAGGTATGCAGTGAGGCCCCACCATCGACACACATGGCCTCTGTAGCCTTCTAGAACTCATGCTCGCCGGACTCGTCGTCTTCGTCATGATCATCGTCTTCCTGCTTCTTGTCGCGGCCCTGAGCGGGCCTCTCTTGCTGGTTATCCTTGCCGCAGCGACCTCCTTGGCCGCCATGCTTCTTGCCGAATCCCTCGGCACCATCCTGGCCCTTCTCCTTGTCCCGCCTCTCATACTCAGCTTTTTGCTTCTCAGCAAGCAGCTCGACTTGCCGGCAGTTCTGGAGGTCGTGGCCCTTAGTGCGGTGGATCTTGCAATACTGCTTGTCGGAGCCCCCCGACTTGTCGGCAGCCGCCAAGGCCCGGCAAGCGGCAAACCCGGCAATTTCCTTGCCAGGGTCGTCTGCCTTTGCCTTCTTGGCGGCGTCGGTGCTGTCGGATCCCTCGACGGCAAGCACGGTCTTGCCCTTGCGTTTCCTGTTGCGACGCTGGCCCTTCTTCGTCGGGGCGGTGGTGTCTTCATCAGTAGATTCGGTTTCCACGCCGGCGTCCTCGCCGGGCTACTTCCTTCCCTCTTCAGCCCGGGCGCACCTATCGGCCATAACATAAAGTTCGGCCACATCCTTAACCTTGTTCATCGCCAGCTCTTCGCGCATCTTGCGGTTGCGCACATTCTGATGGAATGCGCTAATCACGGCGGCGGGATGAACATCGGGGATGTTTTACTGCACCCGGCTGAACCTCTGGATGTACTTGCGCAGGGTTTCCCCTTTCTTCTGGGAATGATATGCAAATCACTGGCCTAGCCATGAGCTTGGTAGCCTCCTGTGCAGGCACCAACGAACTCATGGCACAGATCCGACCAAGAAGAAATGGAATCCACCGAAAGTGCATCAACCAAGACATGACGTTGGGCTTCAGTGCCAACGGGAAGTAATTGGCAAGCACCTTGTCGTCGCGAGCTCCGGCAGCTTGCATCGCGATGGTGTAAATGCTGAGGAACTCTGACGGATGGGTCTTGCCGTTGTACTTCTCGCCGACGTTGGGCTTGAACGTGTGGTGGGACGGCCACTGGAACTGCCGCAGCTCACGGGTAAAGGCTGGGCAACCCACCTCATAAGGTAGGCCGCCGGAGGCCCCCGGTGCTGGGTGGTCCATAGCGGGTCCCGCCTGCTTATCCGACTGGTGGCGTGTATCGCGCCGACGCTCGATAGTGGTTCGAGCATCTTCGTGGGCTCGTTCTCGAAGAACTTGGCGCTGGTCGCAGTGGGTCCTTGGGTCGGACGACGCTATGGAAATGTTATCACATGTGTCGTCACGATGGATCGACACCGGCGGCAGCTGGCGCGGGGGAGGAGAGTGTATTGTGGCTGCAGCTCCCCCGGTCTTCCCACCGCTGACATGTGGTGGCTCAACGGAGCGCCAGCCCGAGGGCCCCGCCGGTCGCGGATCATCTTTATTGGCGACGGCGACGAGGCTCTAGATGGTGGCTCTCCACTCGTCGAGCTTCTCCGCAGCAGGAGGGAAGTCGAGGAGCAGCTGCGCGCGCGCCAAAGCTTCTGCTGACATGGGTGGTGGCGACAGCTGCGTGGACCGTGGCGCGCTTCGACTTCTAACCACGTTAGAAGGAGCTCTATCGTGGCCTAGCGTCTGCGTGCCATTTTCGTCAGCACTTCGGCGGGCATGCTGGACTCCTTCGTCCCGCGGACGATGCACAGGGCTCTTCCCACGGCAGTGTCCAGGGTCACCGGCGTGGTGACACTGTTTGTCGCGCACACCATGGGAAGAGCGCGCTGTGGGCGCCGGGGTGGGCGTCTTGGAGGTCGTTGCGCCGCCTGTAGGGGGCACAGCGACGCCCCTGGAGGGCCCCGCGTCGCCTGCGGGGGGGCCCAGCCCCGTCTTTGCATCTGGCGGCGTGCGGCTCGTCATCTGGCGCACGAACGACGCCGCTCGCCAGGCTCTGACTGCCGGGGCGATGCTGGTGCTCGCGGGCCGCGGCTCGGGTTCTGTCCGCGACCGGTATGCTACTCGCCCGCACTAGCGCGGGTAGCTCGGCCCCCGACGAGCCGATCACCGTGATCGTCTTCTTCTTGGGAGCCATGGCGACGAAGAACTGCTAGGCTAACTGCTAGACCAGATTCTCACAACTGCGCCCCTACCTGGCGCGCCAAAGATGTCGGGGAAACGACACCTATGGGATCACTGGAATCCCTTCTGCGATTGGCGGGCGCGGAGTTGTGAGAAGAGCAGGTCCAGGAGCCAGCACACGGATCGTTTACCCAGGTTCGGGCCGCGGAGATGCGTAATACCCTAGTCCTGCTTTGGTGGATGTATTGAGTGTTCTTATATTCTTGAGCTAGCTACGGGGTGTAACTTGCCCAAAAGAGCCGAATCCCTCTCCAGTATACCCTGGGCCTCCTTTTATATTCGAAAGGGGCTGCCACAGTGGCACACAGGAGGTTGCTACCTCTTGAGCACTGCGTTGGTTTTCCCTTGAAGAGGAAAGGGTGATGCAGTAAACTAGCATAAGTATTTCCCTCAGTTTTTGAGAACCAAGGTATCAATCCAGTAGGAGACCACGCTTGAGTCCCACGCACCTACACAAACAAATAAGAACCTCGCAACCAACGCGATAAAGGGGTTGTCAATCCCTTCACGGTCACTTACGAGAGTGATATCTGATAGATATGATAAGATAATATTTTTGGTATTTTTATGATAAAGAGTAAAAGTAAAGATTGCAAGGTAAATAAAGATAGAAATAGCTTGTTGACGGAAGATTAATATAATGGAAATAGACCCGAGGGCCATAGGTTTCACTAGTGGCTTCTCTCAAGAGCATAAGTATTACGGTGGGTAAACGAATTACTGTCGAGAAATTGATATAATTGAGCATAGTTATGAGAATATCTAGGTATGATCATGTATATAGGCATCATGTCCGTGACAAGTAGACCGACTCCTGCCTGCATCTACTACTATTACTCCACACATCGACAGCTATCCAGCATGCATCTAGAGTATTAAGTTCATAAGAACAGAGTAATGCTCCACACATCGGAGAGGCTATGGTGTTGATGTAGAAGCCCTCCGTGATCAATGCCCCCTCCGGCGGAGCGCCGGAAAAGGCCCCAAGATGGGATCTCACGGGTACAGAAGGTTGCGGCGGTGGAAATAGGGTTTTTGGCTCCGTATATGATGTTTCCAGGGTACATGGGTATATATAGGAGGAAGAAGTACGCCGGTGGAGCAACATGGGGCCCACGATGGTGGAGGGCGCACATGGGGGAGGTGGGCGCGCCCCCCTGCCTCCTGCTCTCCTCGTTGATTGCTTTACATAGACTCCAAGTCCTCTGGATCACGTTTGTTCCGAAAATCACGTCCCGAAGGTTTCATTCCGTTAGGACTCCGTTTGATATCCTTTTCCTTCGAAACACTGAAATAGGCAAAAAAACAGCAATTTGGGCTGGGCCTCCGATTAATAGGTTAGTCCCAAAAATAATATAAAAGTGTATAATAAAGCCCAATAAACATCCAAAACAGAATATAATATAGCATGGAACAATAAAAAATTATAGATACGTTGGAGACGTATCAAGCATCCCCAAGCTTAATTCCTGCTCGTCCTCGAGTAGGTAAATGATAAAAACAGAGTTTTTGATGTGAAATGCTACTTAGCATAATTTTCAATGTAACCCTCTTAATTGTGGTATGAATATTTAGATATGAAAGATTCAAGATAAAAGTTTAATATTGACATAAAAGTAATAATACTTCAAGTATACTAACTAAGCAATTATGTCTTCTCAAAATAACATGGCCAAAGAAAGTTCATCCCTACAAAATCATATAGTTTGGTCATGCTCCATTTTCGTCACACAAGAATGCTCTCATCATGCACAACCCCGATTACAAGCCAAGCAATTGTTTCATACTTTAGTAATCTCAAACTTTTTTCAACTTTCACGCAATACATGAGTGTGAGCCATGGATATAGCACTATGGGTGGAATAGAATATAATGATGGGGGTTATGTGGAGAAGACAAAAAAGGAGAAAGTCTCACATCAACGCGGCTAATGAACGGGCTATGGAGATGCCCATCAATTGATGTTAATGTGAGGAGTAGGGATTGCCATGCAACGGATGCACTAGAGCTATAAATGTATGAAAGCTCAACAAAAGAAACTAAGTGGGTGTGCATCCAACTTGCTTGCTCACGAAGACCTAGGGCATTTGAGGAAGCCCATTGTTGGAATATACAAGCCAAGTTCTATAACGAAAAATTCCCACTAGTATATGAAAGTGACAAAACAAGAGACTATCTATCATAAGGATCACGGTGCTACTTTGAAGCACAAGTATGGAAAAAGATAGTAGCATTGCCCCTTTTTATTTTCTTTTCTTTTTTGGGGGCCTTTCTTTTTTTTTTCTTTTGGCCTTTCTTTCTTTTTTGGGGACAATGCTCTATGAATGATGATCATCACACTTCTATTTATTTACAACTCAATGATTACAACTCGATACTAGAACAAAGTATGACTCTATATGAATGCCTCTGGCGGAGTACCGGGAATGAATCAAGAGTGACATGTATGAAATAATATGCATGGTGGCTTTGCCACAAATACGATGTCAACTACGTGATCATGCAAGGCAATATGACAATGATGAACGTTTCATGACAAACGGAACGGTGGAAAGTTGCATGGCAATATATCTCAGAATGGCTATGGAAATGCCATAATAGGTAGGTATGGTGGCTGTTTTGAGGAAGATATAAGGAGGTTTATGTGTGATAAAGCGTTTCGTATCACGGGGTTTGGATGCACCGGCGAAGTTTGCACCAACTCTCAAGGTGAGAAAGGGCAATGCACGGTACCGAAGAGGCTAGCAATGATGGAAGGGTAAGAGTGCGTATAATCCATGGACTCAACATTAGTCATAAAGAACTCACATACTTATTGCAAAAATCTACAAGTCATCAACAACCAAGCACTACGCGCATGCTCCTAGGGGGATAGATTGGTAGGAAAAGACCATCGCTCGTCCCCGACCGCCACTCATAAGGAGGACAATCAAAGAACACCTCATGTTTCAAATTTGTTACACAACGTTTACCATACGTGCATGCTACGAGATTTGCAAACTTCAACACAAGTATTTCTCAAATTCACAACTACTCAACTAGCACAACTCTAATATCACTACCTCCATATCTCAAAACAATGATCAAGCATCAAACTTCTCTTAGTATTCAACACACTCATAATAAAGTTTTTACTAATCTTGAATACCTAGCATATTAGGACTAATTTCCCAATTAAATCAAATTACCATGCTGTTTTGTAGGACTCTCAAAATAATATAAGTGAAGCATGAGAGAACAATAGTTTCTATAAAACAAATCCACCGTCGTGCTCTAAAAGATATAAGTAAAGCACTAGAGCAAAAACTATATAGCTCAAAAGATATAAGTGAAGCACATAGAATATTCTAATAAATTCTGAATCATGTGTGTCTCTCTCAAAAGGTGTGTACAGCAAGGATGATTGTGGTAAACAAAAAAGCAAAGACTCAAATCATACAAGACGCTCCAAGCAAAACACATATCATGTGGTAAATAAAAATATAGCTCCAAGTAAAGTTACCGATGGACGAAGACGAAAGAGGGGATGCCTTCCAGGGCATCCCCAAGCTTTGGCTTTTTGGTGTCCTTAGATTACCTTGGGGTGCCATGGGCATCCCCAAGCTTAGGCTCTTGCCACTCCTTGTTCCATAATCCATCAAATCTTTACCCAAAACTTGAAAACTTCACAACACAAAACTCAACAGAAAATCTCGTGAGCTTTGTTAGCGAAAGAAAACAAAACACCACTTCAAGGTACTGTATTGAACTCATTCTTTATTTATATTGGTGTTAAACTTACTGTATTCCAACTTCTCTATGGTTTATAAACTATTTTACTAGCCATGGATTCATCAAAAAAAAGCAAAAAACACACGAAAAACAGAATCTGTCAAAAACAGAACAGTCTGTAGTAATCTGTGACTAACGCAAACTTCTGCAACTCAAAAAAATCTACCAAAATTGGACGACCTAAATAATTTGTTTATTGATCTTCTGAAATTGGAATCAGTATTTTATCACGTTCTGGTGATTTTTAACAAATTGTTTTGTGAACAGAACGTTTCTGGAATTTTCAGCAAGATCAAATAACTATCATCCAAGAAGATCCTATAGGTTTCACTTGGCACAAACACTAATTAAAACATAAAAACAAATCTAATCAGAGGCTAGATCAAATATTTATTCCTAAACAGAAGCAAAAAGCAAAAAACTAAAATAAAATTGGGTTGCCTCCCAACAAGCGCTATCGTTTAACGCCCCTAGCTAGGCATAAAAGCAAGGATAGATCTAAGTATTGCCATCTTTGGTGGGCAATTCTTCAATAAGACACCTATAACCCCTAGGAGTTTGTTTCTTTTTATTAATTATCAAACTCCTAGGCACAAAATCAAGAAAATCATTTGTATCAAACGGTTCCTTAATGATAGCAAAAGATTGGGATGAACACTTATTGATTTTAAATCCGCAGTTTCCTTACTAGAGGATTCATCCTTATTTTTAGGAACATAAACAAGTTTGGAAATTTTGGTAGGAGGATTTGGAGTATTCTTAACAGAAGAAAAAGCGGACCCCAAGTTGGTGATAATTCCCTCAAGTTTATCGATTCTAGTAGAATCTTGATCTATTCTTTCATTAACAATGGGTTCTTTTTCCTTAAAACTTTTCAGAGTAACTCCCACCTTGGATCCATATTGGGTAATTTGGTTGTGGATCTTTTTATCCAAATTCTCAATCAACTCTACAGTAGCAACTTTATTTTCAATAATTTCAAGCCTTTGCATCACATGTTCCAAAGTTAACATAGTTCCATTAACCAAAAGAGGTGGTGGGCCAAACAAATCTATCATAGCATTATAAGAATCGAAAGTATGGCTACCCAAGAAATTCCCTCCAGTAATGGTATCAAGAATATATCTGTACCAAGGATTAGCGCCTACATAAAAATTGCGGAGAAGAACAGAACTAGATTGCTTCCTGGTAGATCTATTTTGAGCATTGCAAATTCTATACCAAGCGTCTTTTAGATTTTCTCCCTCCCTTTGCTTAAAATTAAGAACTTCATTCTCGAGAGATAACGGAGAAGATAAGGGACTAGCCATAATGACAAGGCAAGCAAGAAAGCAATGAGCGGAAAAGAGAGGGCGAATAAAACGGCAAGGGTGAAGTGGGGGAGAGGAAAGCGAGACGCAAATGGCAAATAATGTAATGCGAGGGATAAGAGTTTGTGATGGGTACTTGGTATGTCTTGACTTCTGCGTAGACTCCCCGGCAACGGCGCCAGAAATCCTTCTTGATACCTCTTGAGCACTGCGTTGGTTTTCCCTTGAAGAGGAAAGGGTGATGCAGTAAAGTAGCGTAAGTATTTCCCTCAGTTTTTGAGAACCAAGGTATCAATCCAGTAGGAGACCACGCTCGAGTCCCACGCACCTACACAAACAAATAAGAACCTCGCAACCAACGCGATAAAGGGGTTGTCAATCCCTTCACGGTCACTTACGAGAGTGAGATCTGATAGATATGATAAGACAATATTTTTGGTATTTTTATGATAAAGAGTAAAAGTAAAGATTGCAAGGTAAATAAAGATAGAAATAACTTGTTGACGGAAGATTAATATAATGGAAAATAGACCCGAGGGCCATAGGTTTCACTAGTGGCTTCTCTCAAGGGCATAAGTATTACGGTGGGTAAACGAATTACTGTCGAGCAATTGATAGAATTGAGCATAGTTATGAGAATATCTAGGTATGATCATGTATATAGGCATCACGTCTGTGACAAGTAGACCGACTCCTGCCTGCATCTACTACTATTACTCCACACAGCGACCGCTATCCAGCATGCATCTAGAGTATTAAGTTCATAAGAACAGATTAATGCTTTAAGCAAGATGACATGATGTAGAGGGATAAACTCATGCAATATGATATAAACCCCATCTTTTTATCCTCGATGGCAACAATACAATACGTGCCTTGCTGCCCCTGCTGTCACTAGGAAAGGACACCGCAAGACTGAACCCAAAGCTAAGCACTTCTCCCATTGCAAGAAAGATCAATCTAGTAGGCCAAACCAAACAGATAATTCGAAGAGACTTGAAAAGATAACCAATCATACATAAAAGAATTCAGAGGAGATTCAAATATTGTTCATAGATAAACTTGATCATAAACCCACAATTCATCGGATCTCGACAAACACACCGCAAAAGAAGATCACATCGAATAGATCTCCAAGAGAATCGATGAGAACTTTGTATTGAGATCCAAAAAGAGAGAAGAAGCCATCTAGCTAATAACTATGGACCCGAAGGTCTGAGGTAAACTACTCACACATCATTGGAGAGGCTATGGTGTTGATGTAGAAGCCCTCCGTGATCAATGCCCCCTCCGTCGAAGCGCCAGAAAAGGCCCCAAGATGGGATCTCACGGGTACAGAAGGTTGCGGCGGTGGAAATAGGGTTTTTGGCTCCGTATATGATGTTTCCAGGGTACATGGGTATATATAGGAGGAAGAAGTACGTCGGTGGAGCAACGTGGGGCCCACGAGGGTGGAGGGCGCACCTGGGGGAGGTGGGCGCGCCTCCTGCCTCGTGCTCTCCTCGTTGATTGCTTTACGTAGACTCCAAGTCCTCTGGATCACGTTTGTTCCGAAAATCACGTTCCCGAAGGTTTCATTCTGTTTGGACTCCGTTTGATATCCTTTTCCTTCGAAACACTGAATTAGGCAAAAAAATAGCAATTTGGGTTGGGCCTCCGGTTAATAGGTTAGTCCCAAAAATAATATAGAAGTGTATAATAAAGCCCAATAAACATCCAAAACAGAATATAATATAGCATGGAACAATCAAAAATTATAGATACGTTGGAGACGTATCAGAGGTGGAAAGGTGTACAGCGCGAGAGCCTATCGCCCGGCGTTATGGGACAAAACGCATTAAATGCGCTACTTAGGTGTCCATTAGCTTTATTGGGGGCGGTAACGAGGCTCGTCCCGTCCGTCGCCGCTCCGTCTCGCTTCGACACGCGCCCAGGCCAGCGATGCGTGCGGTGCCATGTAGGCGGGCAGGCTGCTGAGGTGGCGCGGTGGCAGGGTCTTCACGAAGATCTGCATGCCACCACGCAGGTGCTTGCTGAGTCGATCTGGAAGCCGCGTGTTGCCACGCAGGTGCCTGCCCAGCTGGTTGGGCTGGCAGCTGCATGCGAATGGCGGCGGAGCCTTGGCTGGTGCGGGCCTGGCAGTGGCCCTGCTGGCGCCCTCGGCAAGGGCCTTGCCGGGGGCCCGGCAAGGGTCTTGCCGTGGCGTCACAGTTGTCCCCAGCAAGGCGCTTGCCGGGTGTCTTATGGATCTCCTCGGCTAGGATCCCGTCGAGGGTCGCCGTCTTCTGATCCTCATCTGATCTTGTGTGTTTATGATCTTGACAAAGATCTGCATGCCACCACGGGGGTGCCTCCCGAGCCCTGGTTCCCATGTGGTTGGTGGGGTCGGAAATCGTGGGCTCAAGGGAGGCTCGCTCTGTTGGCATCAGGCAGGCTGCCCCGGCAAGGCCCTTGCCAGGGTTGCGGGGGCTGCCTCGGCAAGAACCTTGCCGAGGGAGTCTACCTCGCCTCCTTGCCCTCTTTTGTTCCTGGTCTTGGCGTTGCCTTGGCCGTCTTATGCTTTGGCTTCTTCCCGGTTTCCCTCCTCTGCCCTGCTTAGCGTGGCCGTGGGCGCGGCTCTGACTGTCCGTGCACAAGTAAAGGGGTACAAAGGAGTGCCCCTACTTTAGTACACCGACAATGAATATCTCATTGTCACCACAGATAAGCACATGCAAGACATACATCAAGTGTTCTCAAATCCTTAAAGACTCAATCCGATAAGATAACTTCAAAGGGAAAACTCAATCTATTACAAGAGAGTAGAGGGGGAGAAACATCATAAGATCCAACTATAATAGCAAAGCTCGCGATACATCAAGATCGTGCCGAATCAAGAACACGAGAAAGAGAGAGAGAGAGAGAGATCAAACACATAGCTACTGGTACATACCCTCAGCCCCGAGGGTGAACTACTCCCTCCTCGTCATGGAGAGCGCCGGGATGATGAAGATGGCCACCGGTGATGGATCCCCCCTCCGGCAGGGTGCCGGAACAGGGTCCCGATTGGTTTTTGGTGGCTACAGAGGCTTGTGTCGGCAGAACTCCCGATCTAGGTTATTTTCTGGAGGTTTGGGGATTTATAGGAGAGGTTGGCGTCGAGAACAAGTCAGGGGGCCCCACGGAGAGTCCACGAGGCACAGGGGCGCGCCCCAGGGGGTGGGCGCACCCTCCACCCTCGTGGGGCCCACGGGACTCCCCTCCGCTAACTCTTTGTTCCAGTATTTTTTATATTTTCCAGAAAAAATGTCCGTTGATTTTCAGCGCATTCCGAGAACTTTTATTTCTGCACAAAAACAACACCACATAGTTCTGCTAAAAACAGCGTCAGTCCGGGTTAGTTATAACCAAATCATACCAAAATCATGTAAAAATATTATAAACATGGCATGAATACATCAAAATATATAGATACGTTGGAGACGTATCAAGGAGGTAAAATGACTCAGGAACCACTTTATCCTGAGGGACACCCCAAAAAATTGAACAAGACTCACAAAGAAATAACACTAGTGCACCTAGTCCTTCTAATAAGAAAAAGAAGAAGAAAAATGATAGGACTTTGCATGCTTCTAGTGAACCTGGAATAGAGAAACCTCCTGATAATGAAAATGAAACTTCTATCTAAAATGCTGAAACTCAATCCGGTAATGAACACTCACCTAGTGATAATGAAAAAGATAATGATGAGGTTCATGAAGACACTCAAACAAATAATGAAAAAGAACCAGATAATGATGTTGAGATAGAACCACTTGTTGATCTTGATAACCCACAACCTAAGAATAAAAGATATGATAAAAGAGACTTCATTGCTAGAAAACACGGTAAAGAAAGAGAACCGTGGGTTCTAAAACCTATGCCTTTTCCACCCAAGTCAACTAAAAAGAATGATGATGAAGAATTTGAATGCTTTGCTGAAATGCTGAGGCCAGTCTTTTTGCGTACTCGCTTGACTGATATCTTAAAAATGCCTCCTTATGCAAAGTATATGAAAGAAATCATCACAAATAAGAGAAAAATACCAGAAGCTGAAATCTCCACTATGCTTGCTAATTATACTTTCAAAGATGGAGTACCTAAAAAAACTTGGAGATCCGGGTATACCAACTATACCTTGCTCCAT
This sequence comes from Triticum aestivum, assembly GCF_018294505.1. Classification (NCBI taxonomy): domain Eukaryota; kingdom Viridiplantae; phylum Streptophyta; class Magnoliopsida; order Poales; family Poaceae; genus Triticum; species Triticum aestivum. The sequence continues at coordinate 394,912,936 of NC_057814.1, read as the reverse complement.
CAAAAAGAATTATGTGAAAACTGCTTTGTGTGATTTAGGAGCTGGTGTTAGTGTTATGCCTTTCTCTTTATATAAAAGACTTGAATTGAATAAACTCGCACCTACTGAAATATCTTTGCAAATGGCTGACAAATCAACTACCATACCTATCGGTGTTTCTGAGGATGTGCCCGTTGTTGTTGCTAATGTTACTATTTTAACTGACTTTGTTATACTTGAGATGCCTGAGGACGACAACATGTCGATTATCCTTGGTAGACTCTTCTTGAATATTGCAGGGGCTGTTATCAATTGCAATAAAAGCAAGGTCACTTTTCATATTAATGGTAATGAGCATACGGTGCACTTTCCGAAGAAACAATTCCAAGTGAATGGTATTAATGTTATTGAAAAATATCCGACAATCACTATTGGAAGTTTTCAAATACCTCTACCTACTGTCAAAAAGAAATATGGAATGCTTATTGTTGGGGAGATGCATATCCCCATTGAGGTAACTTAGTGATTTACGAAAGTTCTTTGGTTTCATGATAATCAAAAGTGGTTGTTAATAAGACCTGATCAACCTTATTAATGAATCATTTTTGAGCGGTATGAAGTTGATCAATTTGGTAAGCACTACCTTCTGTCCTTACTTTTTTCTGTTTTTATTAGTTAAATAAAATAAAATGCCATGCTTTGTCTGTTTTCTGAATATCCCGTGCAAGAAAAAAATGACCCGAAAATAAAAGTTCTCAGATTGCCCTGAAAATTTTATATGATTTTTTCCTGAATATTTAAGAATTTTTGGTGCAAATAATACCAGAGGGGTGCACCTGGTGGGCACAACGCGCCGTTGGGGGTTGTGGGCCCCTCACTTATCTCTTCATCCCACATTGTCACCTACCTCCAGAAAAAACACTCTTGCTCTCTCTCCCGTGTTCTTGAGCTCAAACCCGCAGATTTCGATCTCTTTGCTCGAAGCTCCATTTCCGAAACTGTTTCGGGGATTTGTTGCTTGGTATGTGACTCCACCACTTGTCCAATTATTTTTTGTTTTAGTGGTTTATACTTTGAATAAATAGCTACCCTTGGTGTTGCTGTAGATGTGCTTGCATGTTCAATTCTTAGTGTTCTAAGTAGTTTGAATGCTTGCTATGGCCTCTATGTATCCCTATGAGTAGTTGCTATTAGTTTTGTGAAGTTTTGTTGGTAAAATTTTGTGGACTAAAAATTCAGATTTGTGTTCATAGGAAAAATCGTACGCGGACATGATGAACCTATTTGGAAGGAGTTCTTCGAGGAGACGATCCTCGAGGGCATCCTTTAGTGATAGTTCTGCTCGCCGATCTTATGTTGAACCAAGTGAAAGTTCCATGTGAGATGCTGCCACCAAAACATGCTTATGGCCATGCGATGAGTATATGATGCAAGTGGGCATTAAGGAGGAAGTCGACCAATATGTTCACAATGTCGGTCTCGGTCCCTACCTTTCAGATAAGTGTGAACAACACGAACTTCTCACTAAATCATTTGTCAAAGGATTTAAATATTTTCCACGTGAGTCTAGGGTGTCGTTTATGCTTTATGATAATCCATATACTATTCCACTAGAGGATTTTGCTTACCATTGCAAACTTCCATTTTGGGGTTCACTTGATGAGCCATCGAAGGCTGAGTATGAGTCTTTCTTGATTAGCCTTTGTTACGGTGAAAATAGGGGGGTGAGGCAAGAAAGAATAAAGAGCGTTCACTTTCCCGCAATTCAGTACTTTGGTTTATTTAACAGGAAGTGCATAGTAGGCAAGCAGGAATGTAGCATACTCTATGCGCCAGACTTGAGCCTCATTCACACCGCTCTCACTGGTGAAAGGAATTATAACCTTTGAGCGATTGTTGCACGTAGACTTCAGCATAATGCCAAAAGTGGCTGGTTCTATGGTGGAATATATGACACACGTTTAGCACGAGGGCTGAGTGTTTCACCTTTGCCTTTTGATCCTATCCTACCCACTCGGTATTTAGATTTTGATGCTTTAAAAGAGCATAAGATTCTCACGGGAAGGGCTGATAACTTCACTTATAATCTGATGTTTAATCAATCACATGTTGTGGACACATATTTGCCTGCGCCTGCTCTCTTTGATTATAACAGCAAGGAAAGGTATTTTGTTCTTGAGAACGAGGCCCGAGCTCACAACGCAGCAGTGTTGGCGGCACGGCGTGCTGAGGCATCCGCACCGAGAGCCTCTGTGAGCTACCACGCCGACTACTACCCTCCAGGCTACTGATCGATTACCAACTTAGGCCAAAAGCCTAAGCTTGGGGGAGTACGTGTTTCTCACCGACATTATATTCATATTCACATATCATTCTATTTGTCGGTGTTCACACTTTTTCATTGTATCATCCATGCTTAGATTTATTTTCTTGCTTTCTTCTTGTGTGTTTGAAAAACTTTAGAAAAACCAAAAAAATTAGTTGTAGTAATTTACTTTCTATGCATGCTTAGTAGTAGCACTAAAAAGAAAATCCAAAAAGATTTCCTTGTTCTTCTTTTTGCTTGTCGGGAGCTTTCCCGCGTAAATAGTTTTTCTCGTTTTTGCCTTTTATTTGCTTGTTGAAGAAAATCAAAAACTCCAAAAATATTTCAGTGTGTTTCTCTGAATTTCTTTTCTTTTTATTCGACTCTTACCGAGGAGAATACCACGATGAAAATGTTGAGTGGCTCTCATATGAATAATTATTGAACTAATAAAGAGCCCATTTTACCTTGTCTTCTCTTGTTGAATAAAATGTTTTACAGATTCCAGCTTAGTCCATGGCACTCTTGCACTATTATTATTTTCATATCATTCGGTCGTGCAAGTGAAAGGCAATAATGACGATATTCGATGAGCTGGCCGTGGCAAACAGAAACTGGTATGAACTCGACTTGTTCTCGTTGTGTAAATATGTTTAACCTAGTATCCAGGCTTCGGCCCATTATGATTAAACATGTTTGCAATGACAATTAGAGATTATAATTTCTCATGCCATGCATAAGTAGCTGGGAGTTGATAATGATTGATCTTGGATATCAACATAGCGTTAAAATGATTGTGATGGTATGACGATATGGTATCCTCCTCTGAATGTTCGAGTGGCTTGACTTGGTACATGTTCACGCATGTAGTTGAATCCAAACCAACATATCCTCTATAATATTTATGTTCATGGTGTTCATATCCTACTCATGCTAGTGTCCAATGTTACTTATGCATAATGCCTGGTTATGATCGTTGTTGCTCTCTAACTGGCCGCTTCCCAATCCTAATTGCTGGCCTTTGCCTGTACTAAGTGGGAATTCTGCTTGTACATCAAAAACCTTGAACCCAAAGTTATTCGAGATGAGTCCACCATACCTACCTATATACGGTATTACCTTGCCGTCCTAAGTAAATTTGCATGTGCCACCTCTAAAAACTTCTAAAAAATTATCCGTTTTGTGTGCCTGGATCGTTCATGTCGATATCTTCCGTGCTAAGAGGGTTATCCTTAGGTCGAGTGTTTATTCACTCGCCATCGCACAAGGAAATGGGCGATAATAGGGATGCCCGGTCCCAAACTGCAAACATGAAAAAGAGTTCATCTCTTGAATAATCAAACAAAAACTCCCAATGGAGTCAAAACCTTTACTTTCCGCTTGGGAACTGTCGGTGTCAAAACCGGCGGATCTTGGGTAGGGGGTCCCGAACTATGCGTCTAAGGCGGATGGTAACAGGAGGCGGGGGACACAATGTTTACCCAGGTTTGGGTCCTCTCGATGGAGGTAATACCCTACTTCCTGCTTGATTGATCTTGATGATATGAGTATTACAAGAGTTGATCTACCATGAGATCATAGAGGCTAAACCCTAGAAGCTAGCCTATGATTATGATTGTTGTTGTCCTACGGACTAAACCCTCCGGTTTATATAGACACCGGAGGGGGCTAGGGTTACACAGACTCGGTTACAAGGGAGGATATCTACATATCTGAATTGCCAAGCTTGCCTTCCACGCAAAGGAGAGTCCCACCCGGACACGGGACGAAGTCTTCAATCTTGTATCTTCATAGTCCAACAGTCCGGCTGTCCGAGGACCCCCTAATCCAGGACTCCCTCAGTAGCCCCTGAACCAGGCTTCAATGACGATGAGTCCGGCGCGCAGATTGTCTTCGGTATTGCAAGGCGGGTTCTTCTCCAAATTCCGAGTACCTGTCGAGTAGTGTCCGGCTTCCCATGAATGTTGCACTCCTCGGCTTCTATGCCTAATAATGGCCATCTTCCACGTGTCGGGCAAATGCGAGAAGTCGGGGCATTTGTACACTTGCCACCCTAACCATGTGAGTAAATCGTCTATTTAAAGAGCTGGGGATCCTCAGATCCAGATCACACCATCCTCCCACAGCGAGTATCCATCGGAGTGCGCCTGGAAAAGCCCATCCCATCATGGCCGGCCATCGCAGCTCCTCCTCTCGCTCCCGTAGCACTAAGCTAGGCAATTGGGAGAAGTGTTCCGTCCCCACAGCCAATTAGTAGAGTTACAGACCCAGGGGTTTCTTCCTCCGGCGTACATGGTCCCCGTCCGAGCCGGACTAGCCACTTACAATGGCGGGGAGCAAGCAGAGGGCTTTCCCAACCCATCCATGGGGGAGCGGGTATGCCTTGTCCCTTAATAAGGGGACTCGGATTTCCAATCCATCCGTTCCTCCGCGGGCTCCTGGAGTTCTACGGCCTCCAGCTGCATAACTTTACTCCCGCCTCCATTTTACACATCGCCGACTACGTCGCCTTTTGCGAGTTGTTTCCGGGCTGCAAAGCTCATTTCGAGCTATGGAAGAGGCTATTCTGCCTTGTACCCCTTACACAGAAGGGGTCAATATATCAAGTGGGCGGGGCCGAAAGATGGCGCATCGCCGGGACCGGATACCTGTCCGGTACTCCGAAGAAGACATCCAAAGACTAGCCTTCGGAGTGGTTTTATATGGAGGATGTCCCCCTTCCGGACCCTATTCGGATGGGCCTTCCTGAGTTCAATAAGGCCCCTTTGAAGAAACGCCGCAGCTGGCGCCCTCGGAGCCCCCAGGAGGAAGATAACAGAGAGGTTCTTTACCTGATGGGCCGGATAAAAACGCTGGCCAAATCAGGATTGACAACAATCGAGGTTATGTTAATATGTATAATGCGGGGGGTGCATCCACTTCAATATAGGGGAAAACCCATGTGGCACTTCAATGGAGAAGACGATGCCACCCGCTGCGGCCGTAAAGGTCCGGACTCTGCCGCTGCTCTAGCGAAAATACTGTCCGATTTATATAAAGGAGAGGAAGAGGAGTTCATCCGCATTAAGCCACGGGATGGATTCTCCATGTACAACCCCCCTGAACTGGGTGAGCTGCTACTTTTTACTCCCGACCTTCCCGCATTCTTCGTCATAAATATTTACCTTGCTATTTCATAGCAGGAACTACGAAAAGCTGTGAGAGAGGTCCACAGCCCGTCTCCACAGCCAGAGGACCCTGACTGGGCCCTCGACCCCGGACTCGAAGAAGATCCGGACATATTTGTGGAGCTTATCGACAGGATGTTCTATCAGTTAAGCTGCGACGGTGCCTTGGTGGCCATCATAGCAGATTATCCTGGACTGCTCCAGGTGGGGGAGCTGGTAGCTTTGACTGCCTAGATGGTGGAGGAGGCAGACGCGGTGCAGCATAAGATTTCCTTGGAGCAGGTGCATTTGGACGGTACATGCTGTTCGGGATCCATATCTTTCGCTTCTGCGAGGGCGGGCCCAAAGATGAGCTCGTGTCACGGTTGCGCCTCTGAGAGCTCTGGTATTCCTGCAGGCCAGTTTCAACATTGATGGCCTTATTCACCAAGGTGGCGAAATCGGCGAAGTCATGCACCAGAAGTGCGAGCTTGATGTCAGCTTGTAGTCCATCACGGAACTTCTCCTGTCTGCGAGCATCAGTTGCAATGTCTTCTTCAGCATAGCGGGACAAGTCCAGAAACTCCCGTTGATAAGCTTCAACAATTTTGTTGCCTTGGGTGAGGTTGCGGAACTCACGCTTCTTCCGGTCCATGACTCCCTGAGGAATGAAGCGGGCACGGAAAGCAGCTTGGAAGTCTGGCCAGGTGATGATTGTTCCAGCTGGCAGAGTACGCCTGTGTCTGTCCCACCATTGAGCTGCGGGTCCCTTCAGAAAGAAGGAAGCAAAGTTGACATAGCTGGCAGGGGCTACATCGGCAGACTCCATCTCATAGGTGATGTCACGGAGCCAGTCATCAGCATCCAGAGGCTGAGTTGAGCTGCGGTACACAGTTGGATTGAGGCGCATGAAATCCTGCAGAGTTACTGGGGTTGGTTGCTGGTCCATATTGGGCCGAGGAAACTGAGCCATCATATTTTCCATGAATTGGCGGTTCAGTTCGAACTGCTGGATCATACCAGCCATGTACTCAGGTGGTGGTGGGGCATTGCCACCACGACCACGACCACCTGGTCTAACCATCCTGCTAATATATAACAGGGGTAGTTCAGCATTGAGAAATTTGCAAAGACAAGAATCATTCATGATGAAACATGCATAATGAAAGGAGCACGATAGCTACTACATAGTAGTCGGCATACCTTACAAAAGGGGTCATGCATAGAGTTCAGTACATAGAGTTCAGTACATAGACTAAAACATCATAGGCGGCACACAGGCTCGCGGCGAATGCATCTAACACTACAAGCAAGCCTACATCAGTCCCAAGAGGTATTGTGGAGGTAATCGTAGCCCGATAGCTGGTAGTGAGGCAACGGATAGCCCTCCACGTCAGCAGACTGGGGGCCGCGGATACTCAGGTGTAGAGCCCGACGCTCAGGTGGAAGAAGAGGACCAAGTGCGGGAGACTAGCCTCCCACCTCTGGCCAACCGACACCGTGGGGCATCACGGTCCTGGCTGGGTAGATCGCAGTACGCGGTAGCTGTCCAGATCGGACAAAGGGGTGCAGCAGCGTCAGAGCACGGTAAAGGTGCTGACGGGTGGTGTACATCTCGTGGCGAAGAGCTCGGTTAGCTCGATCCAGCCCATCAGCATGCAGAACCAGGTTCTGATGGTAGAAGGGCTCTCGGGTGACAGTGGAGTAGGCAGCAGTATAGTATCCCTCTGCACCAACATCAAATGCGAGAGCAATGTGCCTGAAAGGGGAGGTGTCCAACTCCCGATACTCTCCACGAAGACGTGTCAGAGCAGCATAGGCAGCATCGTGGACAGCCATATCGATGGTCACACAAACACCATGTGCGGTGTGCAGCACAGTAGTGGAGTCATACTCCCGCGAGTAGAGGTGGACGATGGCACGGTACTGCTCCTGGTTAAAGTCCTGGTACTCCTCGTAGACGGTGTACTCAGGGTGCCAGCGATAACCCAGATAGGTCATCATCTCAGCTAGCACCGCAGGTGATCCCGAGTCACCAATGGCCGTCGTGTGGCGCACGACCTGCCTCGTGGGTTCCATCTGAAAGCAAAGACGTTTCAAAGGAGTCAAATGACAGTGTGTGAATTGTTCAAAATACTATTCTAAGAAACAACTATGGCTTATCCAACTTTGGGGTGAATGCGGTCACGGGATCCTAGTGTTAGAGTTAGTAAATTCGTTTAACCCGAGTAGAAGAGAGTTCAGAGTCCCAGAGTAAAGGTCGAGGAGTAAAAGATCCTAGTACCACCCAATGGCGACGTGGACCCGTAAGACACACAGCCATGTTAGTAAAAGTTTTGTAATGTCTAGACTCGACTTCGGCCAAGGAGTGTGGAAAGGGGGATTCCTACAGGCAGTCGGCTGTGATACCAACTTGTGACGCCCCCGATTTGACCGTACACTAATCATGCACGCAAATGCGTACGATCAAGATCAGGGACTCACGGGAAGATATCACAACACAACTCTAAAACATAAATAAGTCATACAAGCATCATAATACAAGCCAGGGGCCTCGAGGGCTCGAATACAAGTGCTCGATCACAGACGAGTCAGCGGAAGCAACAATATCTGAGTACAGACATAAGTTAAACAAGTTTGCCTTAAGAAGGCTAGCACAAACTGCGATACAGATCGAACGAGGCGCAGGCCTCCTGCCTGGGGTCCTCCTAACTACTCCTGGTCGTCGTCAGCGGGCTGCACGTAGTAGTAGGCACCTCCAGTGTCGTAGGTGTCGTCGTCGACGGTGGCGTCTGGCTCCTGGACTCCAACATCTGGTTGCGACAACCAGATAGAAAGGAAAGAGGGAAAAGAGGGAGAGAAGCAACCGTGAGTACTCATCCAAAGTACTCGCAAGCAAGGAGCTACACTACATATGCATGGGTATATGTGTAAAGGGGCATATCAGTGGACTGAACTGCAGAATGCCAGAATAAAAGGGGGATAGCTAGTCCTGTGGAAGACTACGCTTCTGGTCATCTCCATCTTGCAGCATGTAGAAGAGAGTAGATTGAAGTCCTCCAAGTAGCATCGCATAGCATAATCCTACCCGGCGATCCCCTCCTCGTCGCCCTGTTAGAGAGCGATCACCGGGTTATATCTGGCACTTGGAAGGGTGTGTTTTATTAAGTATCCAGTTCTAGTTGTCATAAGGTCAAGGTACAACTCTGGGTCGTCCTTTTACCGAGGGACACGGCTATTCGAATAGATAATCTTCCCTGCAGGGGTGCACCACATAACCCAACACGCTCCATCCCATTTGGCCGGACACACTTTTCTGGGTCATGCCCGGCCTCGTAAGATCAACGCGTCGCAGCCCTACCTAAGCACAACAGAGCGGTCAGCACGCCGGTCTAATCCTAAGCGCGCAGGGGTCTGGGCCCATCGCCCTATGCACACCTGCACGTTGCGAACGCGGCCGCGAGCAGACCTAGCAACCCACACGATCACGGCGGTTACGTCAAAGCGGTCCAACACGGCGCGCGCCACTCAGTCGCTGACGTCACGAAGGCTTCGGCTGATACCACGACGCCGGGATACCCATAACTACTCCCGCGTAGATGGTTAGTGCGTATAGACCAAATGGCCAGACTCAGATCAAATACCTAGATCTCGTTAAGCGTGTTAAGTATCCGCGAACGTCGACCAGGGCCAGGCCCACCTCTCACCTAGGCGGTCTCAACCTGCCCTGTCGCTCCGCCACAAAGATCCACTTGCGGGTACTCCTACGAGCCGACCCGACTTTAGTCATCACATGTGTCATGTATATAGTATATAAGTATATACCCGTGATCACCGCCCAGGTGATCACGGCCCGATAGTATAGCACAGCAGACGGACAAGTATGTAGGGCCACTGATGGAAAACTAGCATCCTATACTAAGCATGTAGGATTGCAGGTAAAGGTAATAACAGTAGTAGCAAGGATAGGCTATGCATCAGGATAGGATATCGGAAAGCAGTAACATGCTACACTACTCTAATGCAAGCAGTATAGAGGAGAATAGGCGATATCTGGTGATCAAGGGGGGGCTTTCCTGGTTGCTCTGGCAAGTAGGAGGGGTCGTCAACTCCGTAGTCGAACTGGGCAGCAGCAGTGTCGGTCTCGTAGTCTACCGGAGAGAAGAGGGGGAAGAAACAGTAAATACAATGCAAACATAAACATGATGATGCGTGACATGACAATGAGTAGTGCGAGGTGTGTCCTAACGCGACAGTAGGTGGTACCGGCGAAGGGGGGGAACATCCGGGAAAGTAATCCCGATGTTTTGCGTTTTCGGACAGACGGACCGGAGGGGGAAAGTTGCGAGTTCGATAGGTTAGGGATGTGTGGTGGACGAACGGGCTGCGTATCCGGATTCGTCTCGTCGTTCTGAGCAACTTTCATGTTGAAAATATTTTAATCCGAGTTACGGATTAAAAGATATGATTTTCTAAAGATTTTATTAATTTCTGGAATTTTATTAATTATTTAATTTAATTCGAAAATGGATTTATGACATCAGCATGATGTCATGCTGACGTCAGCAGTCAACGTTGACCTGGTCAACCTGACAGGTGGGTCCCACCTGTCAGGGGCTGTTACCTAATTAACTACTGTTTAGTTAAATTAATTATCTAATTAGATTAATTTAAACAGGATTAATTAACTTAATTAATTTAGTTAATTAATTAATTAATTAATTAAATTTATTTTTATTATTTGTTTTATTTATATATTTATTAATTAATTTATTATTTTTATTATTATTATATATTATTTTATTTATTTTATTTAATCATTTTTTTCTTTTCATTCTGTTGGCTGGGCCCCTCTGTTCAGTGGCACAGAGGCCATACAGGGGTGCAGGCGACGGGTTACGGGCGCGCCCCGTTCGGGCGCACGCCCAGGGGCACGCGGGCGTGGGCGCTGGCGGCCACGGCGGGGCACAGCGCCGGCCATGGCCGGAGCGGGGCGAGCCC